>NW_027397097.1:6689871-6702223 GCF_003265705.2 Callorhinus ursinus
CAAGGGAAATAAGAAACTCAACCATTTTCAGTGCTCATTAGTGAGGAAAATACAATAGTTTATTTTATATATTTTTGTGGAGGGGCCACTCTACAAGGCAACTGGTCCTGGGTCCATACTGCCTTCTAAAACATTGAGTTGATATGTGCCACCACCACCACCACCACCACCACACACACACACACACACACACACACGCACACGCACACACGCACACACGCGCACACACACGCGCACACACGCGCACACGCACACACACACGCGCACACGCACACGCACAGCACTGGATCTTCTGCCATTTTTGGCTTCTACAGAAAGAACGGTTGCATCCTAGTTATTCTTGCCCCCTTTCTCTTGCACTCACCTGGCAAACCCACCATCCCTCATTCAGCCTCTGCTTCTGCACCTGGCTCTGGGAGTGACTGAAAGGTCTCTGAACACATGTGTGAAAGAGAGGAAGCTCTGCCCCGAGTGAAGGACAGAAGTTTGCTCCCTTAGAAAAACTAGTTGTTATCAGTTCATGAAAGTGAAAACCTTGGAACACAGGCTCCTATCATAAAGATGAATGTATGTAACTCAGATTCAACTCGGGTCCCTCCTCCTCCGAAGTACTGAGATAAAATTGGCTTGGACTCCTCTTGTCTCCAATTCCATATCTTGTGGAAATCCAAAGCCCTCCTCAAGATGTCAGTTCTTTTCCAGAGCTGCTCTGGTACCATAACCTGGCCTCTGGACTGCTGGCTCCACACCCCTTCCTCTGTTCTACGGTGTATGGATTCAGATGCAAACCTCTTCCGTTTCAACCCCAACTGTTCTGACATCATCTGGTATACTGCAACTCAATTCTAACACTAAGCACCCAGACTCATCGGCAGACCCCACTGGTTTAAGGACACCGTCCCCACCAAGACTGTAGCAAGTGTGGTCCCAGGCCACCTATATGTTGACCAACCAGCTACAAATCCAGAGGGTTCTCACAAACCCCCTAAGGTTCTATAATTCACTAGAATGACTCACAGAGCTGAGGATAGCACTGTTCTTACAATTATAGTTTTTCGTTTGTTTTGTTTTATAATTATAGTTTTATTATAAGGGCTACAAATCAGACCAGCCAAATAAAGAGACACAGGGTGAGGTCTGGGAAGGTCCTGAACACACAACTTCTGTACCATCTCCCCCTGGAATGAAAGCACCTCATCATCCCAAAAATGTGTTCACCAACCAGGAACCTCTGCTGAGTTTTGGTGTCCAGAGTTGTATTGGTGTTTCATTTTTTAGGCATGACTGGTTAAATCAGGCCATGTGATTGAACTCAGTCTTCAACCTCTCTCCCCTCCCTGGAGGCTGGGCTGGCTCCTAATCAGAGGATGGTCTTTCTGGCGACCAGTCTCCATTCTCCATCTAGCGTCCCACCATGAGTCCCTTCACTAGCATAAACTCAGGAGTGATCGAAGGGACTCATGAATAATAAAGACACTTTTATCACTCAGGAAATTCCAAGGGTTTTAGAAGCTTTGTGCCAGGAACCTGGAAATTACTTTTCAGAACTTCCAAATGACTTGAGGGGGGGGGGACCCCACCCTATTCCAGTGATTCAAACAAGTGACCAAGCCCAAATAATCGGTACATTCCATCTCCCTGGCCAGACGGCCATTCAGAGACAGACTTATGGGAATTCTTGGTGCGTGAAAGACGCTTGTCCTTTGGGATCACTGAGTTGGTAGAAAGAAATGTCAGCCTAGCAATGCTGGTGCCCACCTTTGCCACCATATATGAAGAGTCTGCTTGAGAACGAATCACAACAAAGGAAAACAAAATCAAGAGATGGAGAAAGAATTCAAATATGGATGACAAAGTTTCAGTCCCTGAATCCAACCATGTCTAACTAGACACTTGGGTTTTTTTTCTTATGCCAGATTGAGTGAAATTTCTCAATTGAGCCAATCTGCAATTGCAACTGTGCTGAGCAATACCTTGTTTCTTCCTCCCCCTTTTCACAAACAATAAACCAAATTCCTCTCTTTGCTTCATGCAAAGCAGCTTCCCCTCTTGGAGCTGGGCATCTGCTGATATCTGTGCCTTCTGGGCATCTCCAAGTGTTTCCACAAAGACAGTTCCCTCCATATGAGATATAGTGGTGCCAACCACTAAGATAAACATCTTTTTCCACTTTGTTACAAAAATATTTATGTAATCAAGACTGTACTGTATGTACAGTTTCTTATTCTGCTTTTTAAAATTTTCAATCAACAGATATTTATTTAAAAACTGTATGCTGGTCATAGCCCAGGTACCTAATATTCTTGAGAATTCTCCTGGGTCATTAAAAAAAGATTTTGCAAGTGTCATTTATTTTTAACCAGCACAGAATATACAATCATACAGATAAGGATTTTTTTAAGCCTTCTTTTTTTTTTTTAGCAGTTTTAGGTTCACAGCAAGATTGAGGGAAAGATACAGAGATTTCCCATACTTTCCCTGCCCCCCTTACAGATAGTTTTAAAACTAAACCTTTATTGTAGAACATTTAGCTTGTTTCCAAATTTTATGAATAATGGTAGACACCTAATGCCACCTAAATCTGTCATCATTTCCTTAGGATAAATTCTCAGAAGTAGAATTTCCAGAAGAACTTCATATTTTACACACACACACCCCCCACAAAAAAAAGGCAGAAAAGAATTTAGCAGTCACTGCTGTAGTAGACTCTGTCCCTCCTGACCCCACATAGCCTGAAGAGATGTGGCCTAAAGTGCTTCCAGATAGCAGAAGAATCACGCTCCTTCGGGGGCGTGGCGGGGGGGGCTTCCTGTTCCTTCTGAGTGTCCCTCCTCAGCTGTCCTTTGGGGCCGCTGACTGACCAGCAGCTGCACCATCCACCATGCGGCAGGCAGCCTGTCAACCCCAGAGATCTCTGGAGATCTTGCAGGACACATATTGTTTGCAGGGATTGTTTGAAAAGAATGGCTTTGAAGGCAAGCCTGAAAGAGAGATGCCAACACAAGAAAGTCAGGGCGAACCGTGACCCAATTTTCATTTTTTAAGGCTCTTTTTTTCTATTTTTAAAAGTTTTCTTTAATGAGCATGTGTGATTTATAATGGAAAAGAAATTAATTTATTGAGAAAAACAGCAACAGAAGAGTTTCTACAATTTGGTTTGGGGCTGGAGATAATCTTCTGGTTCCTGGAAAAACAGCTGTAGTTATCTGGTTTGGCAAGGCCTCCCACAAATCTCTGGCTGACTCAGAAAAACACATACGCGCGTTAGTCACCCGAAGGACAGGCTGATTCCCGCAGAGGCCACCACAAAGGGCAGTTGGTGACTGTCTTCAGACCTGGAAGAGGGTTCTACATCGTGACGTGTGAAACTACGGGGTGGGTCTAAAACTAGTCTGTGCAAGCCTCCAAAATACGGATTTTTGACTCATTGCCAGAACTCTCTAGCTGTCAGAGTTGTCCAAAGATAAAACCAGCTGTCCAGAAGGTGGTGACCTCTCCATCCCATGAAGTGTTAGAGCACACGCTAGAAGCCAGCTGTCTCGGGTGCAGTGGCGGGAAGCCAGGTGCAAGACCGGAGAGTGCTCCTCAAACTTTTTGGTCTTTACGTTCTTGAAAATTATTGAGGATCCTAAAGAACAGTGTCTATACAGGATTCTATCTATCAATATCTACCATATTAGAAATTTAAAAATATTTATTAATTGATTTTAAAATAATCTTTGTTCATTATCACTAAGAGCATATTTTTATTTAAAAAATAACCATATTTTCTCAAACAGAAACATTTAGTAAAAAGAACAGCATCGCTTATATTTTTATTATTTCTTTACTATCTAGAATAATAGAACACAGATAGACTCCTATCTGCTTCTATATTTAACTTGTTGCAATACATTCTTCTGGCTGAATAATAATGAAGAAAACCCATCCTCCGATATGTAGGTGAGAAAGGGAGGAGTATTTTAATTGCTTTTTTCAGATAAGTGGATATTTTTCTTTGATACTACACCAAAACTTGACTAGTGGGAGTTTCTTAAAGGTTGGTTGCAATGTGGAATCTGAAACCACATCAATGAACTTTTCATACTCCCTACACTCATGTCAAGATGATACTGATGGAGGCAAATAACACCTTAGCATCATTATGAAACTAGTTTTGACTTCACAGACACCCTGGTGGGTCTTGGTAGCCGCCACGGGCTCCCAGATCACACTTGAGAATTGCTGAAGCAGGGACTTGAAGTGAGAGACTATCGCCGTTCATTCAATGCGCACACATGTCCTGGGCACCTGCTGTGGTAAGCACCTGGGATACAACTATGACAGAGACACAGTCCCTACGCCCAAAGAGATCACTATTTAATAATAATAAGATAAAACACCTACTGAGTGCTTACCCTGATCCAGGTTCTGCATCAAGTATTCTACATACATTACTTCCAACAACTTTATGAAGGGGAAGTACCTATTTCTATAGCTGTAGAAACCAAAGCTCCGAGAAGTTATTTACCTTACATCGGCTCACACATCCTGGTGAAGCCAGGATTTACAGCCAAAATTAGAACAGCGAGGCTAACTTGCTTCTCTATACATTAAAAAAATTTTTTTAATCATGGTAAAAGATATGAAACACAGAATGTACCATTTTAAACTATTTTTGGTAAAGATTTTATTTATTTATTTGACAGAGAGAGACACGGCGAGAGAGGGAACACAGCAGGGGGAGCGGGAGACGGAGAAGCAGGCTTCCTGCTGAGCAGGGAGCCCGATGCAGGGCTCGATCACAGGACCCCGGGATCACTACCCGAGCCAAAAGCAGACGCTTAACCCTCTGAGCCACCCAGGCGCTCCTGCCGTTCGTTTCTTTTAAAGACTGGGTAATATTCCATTATATGTATAGACCACATGTTGTTTATCCATTTTTCTGTTGATGGATGCTCCTCAGTACATTTTAAATAAACAATTATAATGCGCTGTGATAGAAGTACACACAGGTTCTAAGAGGGAGAAGCAGAGGAGGGGGAACCAATCTAGCTCAGGGTGGGACGGCCAGGGACTGGTGCCGGTGCAAAGGCGTGAAGGATTGATGGGAGACCGCCAGCAAAAAGATAGCAAGGGAGGAACTCCCGTACCAAGGCCCGGAGGTTTGGGAGAGATATAACCCGCAGGACTGAGGCCGGTGTGTGTGAAGAAGGGCAAGAGGCGAGGCTAGAGATATCCCAGCAATGACATTACAGAGCATTTAAGACAGATGGGTGCTGTGCAGAGCCTCTTAGCTGTTTAACTTATTGAAACATTACAGCCACCCTATGAGAAAACCAGCGCTTCTTGAGTATGTATTGAGGGTCAGGCACTGTTCTCACTGCTTTGTGTGCAATAACAGCTTTAATCCCACAGCAACACTGAGACTGGCACAATTATCATTCCCCTTTTAGAGATAGGAAAGTAAGGCATTCATGGAGAAGATAAAAAAAAAAAAATTGCCCAATGTCATGCTAATAAGCTGGAATTTTAACCCAGGTTTTAGCAGCCTTGCTTATCACCTGACAGCTGAGGACATGAGGACAAGGTAAGGAATTTAGGCTTTCACCTGTCAGGGCCACTGGGCAGGTTTAGGCAGAAAGCAATTGGTTCTGGTTTGCATTTTATAATCATTCTAGCTGCTGCCTAGAACACGGTAAGCAGGAATAGGACTGGAGGCAGAGAGACCAGTAGGAAGCCAGACGGGAAAGGACGAGAATAGGGCAGGGCAGTGGAATTACAGACAAATGGGAGATTTCAAGAGATATTCAGGACACAGAAGAGTCAGCCAAGGGCGATTTATGGGAGAGGGGTCAGGGATTTCCTGCCAGGTTTCTGAGAGGATGACAGTGCAATCATGAAGATGGGGGATACATGCGAGGAACAGGTTTAGGGTTGGAGAGAGTCAGGGGGTGAAGATAATGAGATAATCTGGGACAGACTGAGTCTCTGGTACATCTGGGGAGAGATGTCTAGCCATGTAAGATCCATGAAAGCAAAGATCATTGTCTTTTCCATTCACTGATGTGGCCCCCTGCCAAGAATAGCACGTGGCACAGGAAGACAGCAGTACATAGTTGTTGAGTGAGAGGGTGTGGGTCTAGAGGAGGAAAGAGCTGTGGCCTAGAGAGGTCAGGAAATCATGATGGGAGATGGAGCTAGAGATGGTCGACAGCATATAGAGTAGGGAGAGTTCTAAGGACAAACTCTGGGCATGCTAACACTTAAAAGACGGGCAGAGAAAAGGCAACTGATCCCTAGAGAGACCGAGGAGTGGCCAGATAGGGGGAGAAACTAAGAAAAGAGGGGGATGTCAACCTCCATTTCAGACTTTGCAGCTTAGCATTGTTTAAGCTTGATGCATAGTGAAAGCAACCAACATTTGAACAGTGCTCTCCAGCTTATAACAAATTCTTCTTTTCCTTTTTAATTTCAATCCAATATACCTTTTACTAAATTTTTTTTAAAGATTTTATTTATTTATTTCAGAGAGAGAGAGAATGAGAGATGGAAAGCACAAGAGGGAAGAGGGTCAGAGGGAGAAGCAGACTCCCTGCTGAGCAGGGAGCCCGATGCGGGACTCGATCCCGGGACTCCAGGACCATGACCGGAGCCGAAGGCAGTCGCTTAACCAACTGAGCCACCCAGGCGCCCCCTTTTATTAAATTTTTTATTAAGCTCAGAAGTACTTTATTATAAGGTTGTGATCATCTTTTTTTTTTTAAGGTTTTTTATTTATTTATTTGACAGAGAAAGAGAGAGTGCACAAGTAGGCAGAGAGGCAGGCAGGGAGGCAGGCAGAGGGAGAGGCAGGCAGAGGGAGAGGGAGAAGCAGGCTCTCCACTGAGCAGGGAACCTGACATGGGGCTCGATCCCAGGACCCCGGGATCATGACCTGAGCCGAAGGCAGCCGCTTCACCGACTGAGCCACCCAGGTGCCCCAAGGTTGTGATCATCTTAAGTGTATTTCAGGAAGAATGTTTGCATCTGTATGTATCTGTGTAACCTCCATCTGGATCACAAGAGAGAAATGCTCCAACACTCACTCAAACATCTCCTTCACACGCCTTCTCACCACTCCCCTCCCCATCAGAGACAAGCATTCTGGTTTCTATAACCTCCCATCAGTTCATGCACTCCTTTCAGTTCTTAAATTTCATAGAAATGGAATAATACAGTATGTATTATTTTGTGTCTGGCTTCTTTCACTCAGTGTAATATCTGTGAGATTCGTCCATGATATTTTGAGTTTCAGAACTTTGTTCTTATGCGTTTCCAAAAATAGAATTATCCTTGAGGATAATAATTTCTATCTCTAAGGGCTCCTATGGAAATTAAACCTGATTGTGCCCGATAGCCACCCCACAAAATGAATGTCTATTGATTACCTGGCTTTGGTTCAACACCAAAACAATTTAATCGTCATAGAGGAATCACTATTCCGTTTTTGCACAATTTGGTGACATTTTGGAGGGAAGTAAGGGAACAGTGGTGTGCTGGTAAACCGGTTTTCTTGGGTGGGGGTAATCCCTGATTTGTAACCTTTGCCGATTTTTATGGTATAATACTCCCACTGTGGCTGATACCAAGCTACCCATGGTTTAACAACTGGCTGGCAACATTCCTGGACATTTCACATTCAGCTCTCCAACACTGCCATGACTGATGAATGATTCAGACTCTGAAACTCAGACCAGCTCAGAATCTTGTTCAGGTTTTCACACCTGGAACATGGGGTTTTAAGACCAGCCTTTTCTGGCTCTCACTGTCTACGCTTTCTGCCGCCTCTGGGAGGTATTCTTTAAAAATGAGCTGGCATCTGCTGATGGGCCTCAAACTGACTCCAAAATTCATAATTTATAAACTTTCATTTTCATTAGTAATCTAAGTGAATCAGCCCATACTAAAATGTGATTTTCATGAACTAAAATTGGGCTATTACTAAGGTTTATGAAAGACTCTAAATTCAGGTCACCCGAGTGGCTCAGTTGGTTAAGTGTCTGCCTTCGGCTCAGGTCATAATCCCAGGGTCCTAGGATCGAGCCCCGCATCGGGCTCCCTGCTGAGCCAGGAGCCTGCTTCTCCCTCTCCCACCCCCCTTCTTGTGTGCTCTCTCTCTCTGTCAAATAAATGAATATAACTTTTTTTTAAAAAAGACTTTAAATTCAGTATTCCACTAAGAAGTCTAGCTGCCAGGCCAATCTTTGCAACCCTGATTAGCCTCCTGCTGCTCATTCGCTCACCCAGATGGCTGGAATGCTCTTAATTTGAGTAATGGACGCTCTGTTATCAGACTATCCAATCTTTACAGTGTTGTCTTAAATTTGTTGTGATTTTCAGTGGCCAATAGTCTTCCTCTTTAAAGTTACTGTTATTTAACTTCCCCTTTTTTGTTAAGGTTAAGTGTTGTAGAACACGTAGGAACACGTATTTGCCCCAGCAGCATTTTTGTTCTAACATTTTCTAATAACCAGACTCTAAGACATGTGTGCATCATGATTCAGTCATGACTCATCCATAACCTCATTGCCAAAGCCGTTGTAAATTTCATCTCTCTAAATGTGTTTGCACTCATGCTTTTGTGGTGTGGCCGCCTGTTAAGTGGTGCTGCTTGAACAGTTTGCAACACGCTCTCGATATAAATGCAATTAAATCACTGAATTATCATTAATGCTACAAGGCGTTGTTTATAATACAAAATTATATGAACAAACATGTTCTCCCATATGGAAATAATAAATGTAAATACAATTATATATACACCTGTGTTCTCCTATGTGGTAACAGGTGAGAACAAAAGAAATGGGGAAGGTTATTGAGGCTTCGGAACAAGTTCCACATACCACACAGGGAGGTAGTAAGCTAGAGCTGAAGGTGCAGAATTTGGAATCAAAATGATTCGAATACACCCTAGCTGTGTGATATCATGCAAGATACTTCTCTCTGTCTCAGTCTTCTTGTGTCTAAATGAAGCAAATGCTAACTACTACATAAAGATATTTTAAATACTAAATGTGTAAAAACAGACACATAGACCAATGGAACAAGATCAAGAGCCCAGAAATAAAAAAAAACTCATGCATATACAGTCAACTAATATTTGACAAGAAAGCCCAGAATTCTCAATAGGGAAGGATGGTCTTTCAATAAATGGAGCTGAGAAAACTGGATAGTCACTTGTAAAACAATGAAACTGGACACCTATCTTTGCACCACTCACAAAAATCAACTCGAAATGGACCTAAAGACTTAAATGTAAGACCTGAAACCATAAAACTCCTAGAGGAAACATGTGGCGACTGCTCCTTGGGTTGGTCTTGGCAACAGTTTTTCAGATATGATATCAAAAGCACAAGCAACACAAGCAAAAACAAAGTGAGGCTACATCAAACTAAAAAGTTTCTGCAGCAAAAGAAATGATCAACAAAATGGAAAAGCAACCTATGGAATAGGAGAAAATATTTGCAAGCCATACATCAGATAAGGGGTTAATATCTAACTTATATAAGGAACGCAAACAATTCAATAGCAAAAAGACTAAAAATCCAATTTATAAATGGGCAGAGGACCTGAACAGACATTTTTTCAAAGAATACATACAAATGGCCAACAGGTATATGAAAAGATGCTCAACATCACAAATCATCAGGGAAATGCAAGTCAAAACCACAATGAGATATCATCTTATATCTACTAAATTGGTCTATTATCAAAAACACAAAAGATAACAAGTGTTATCAAAGCCATGGAGAGGGGTGCCTGGGTGGCTCAGTTGGTTAAGCATCTGACTCTTGATTTCGGTTCAGGTCATGATCTCAGGGTCATGAGATTGGTCCCCAGACCCCCACTCTGCCCTGAGTGCAGAGCCCACTTGAGAGTCTCTCTCTTCCTCTCCCTCTGCCCCTCCCCCTACTCTCACTCTTTCTCTCTAAATAAATAAATAAATAAAATCTTTTTTAAAAAAAGGTGTGGCGAAAAGGGAACCCTTGTGCACTGTTGATGGGAATATAAATTTGTACAGCCACAATGGAAAACAGAATGGAGGTTCCTCAAAAAATTAAAAATAGAACTATCATATGATCCAACAAGCCTACTTGTGGTGAAGAAAATAAAATCACTATCTTAAAGAGATATCCTCACCTTAATGTTCATTGCAGCATTATTCACACTAGCCAAGATAATAGAAACAACCTGTCTGTCAATAGATGAATGGATAAAGAAAATGTCACACACATATATATATACATATATATATATATTATTCAGCCATAAAAAGAAAGAAATCCTGCTATTTGCAACATGGATGAACCTTGAGGGTATTATGCTAAGTGAAATAAATCAGAAAAAGAAATACTGCATGATCTCACTTACATGTGGAATCTAATAAAAGCTGAACTCAGAAACAGAATAGAATGGTGGTTGCCAGGGGCTTAGGGTGGGGGAAGCGGGGAAATATCGGTCAAAGGGTAAAAAAAAATTTTTTTAATTAAATGAGATAATGCTATGCCTGGAATAAAGTAAATGGTATGTATTATTATTCTTCCTCTGTGGTCTGCTCTCAAGTAAAATCATGGACTTCCCTTCCTATTCCTTCTCCAAGATTTCACCAGATACACAAATATTGTTTGGCAGATTGACTATACAATCTGCCATGCAACCAAGATAAACCTTTTCTAGAAAATCTGAATAGAATTCATTCTACTTTTTTTTTATTTTTTATTGTTATGTTAATCACCGTATATTACATCATTAGTTTTTGGTGCAGTGTTCCATGATTCATTGTTTGTTCATAACACCCAGTGCTCCATGCAGAACGTGCCCTCCTCAATACCCATCACCAGGCTAACCCATCCCCCTACCCCCCTCCCCTCTAGAACCCTCAGTTTGTTTTTCAGAGTCCATCATCTCTCATGGTTCGTCTCCCCCTCTGACATACTCCCCTTTTCTTCCTCTTCTGTTATCTTCTTCTTTTTCTTTTTTCTTAAAATATGTTGCATTATTTGTTTCAGAAGTACAGATCTGTGATTCAACAGGCTTGCACAATTCACAGCGCTCACCGTAGCACATACCCTCCCCAATGTCTATCACCCAGCCACCCCATCCCTCCCACCCCCAACCACTCCAGTAACACTCAGTTTGTTTCCTGAGATTAAGAATTCCTCATATCAGTGAGGTCATAGGATACATGTCTTTCTCTGATTGACTTATTTCACTCAGCATAACACCCTCCAGTTCCATCCACGTCGTTGCAAATGGCAAGATCTCATTCCTTTTGATGGCTGCATAATATTCCATTGTGTATATATACCAATTCTTCTTTATCCATTCATCTGTCGATGGGCATCTTGGCTCTTTCCACAGTTTGGCTACTGTGGACATTGCTGCTATAAACATTGGGGTACACGTACCCCTTCGGGTCCCTACATTTGTAACTTTGTGGTAAATACCCAGTAGTGCAATTGCTGGATCGTATGGTAGCTCTAATTTCAACTGTTTGAGGAATCTCCATACGGTTTTCCAGAGTGGTTGCACCAGCTTGCATTCCCACCAACAGTGTAGGAGGGTTCCCCTTTCTCCACATCCCCGCCAACATCTGTCGTTCCCTGACTTGTTAATTTTAGCCATTCTGACGGGTGTGAGGTGGTATCTCGTGGAGGTTTTGATTTGGATTTCCCTGATGCCGAGCGATGTTGAGCACTTTCTCATGTGTCTGTTGGCCATTTGGATGTCTTCTTTGGAAAAATGTCTGTTCAGGTCTTCTGCCCATTTCTTGATTGGATCATTTGTTCTTTGGGTGTTGAGTTTGAGAAGTTCTTTATAGATTTTGGATACTAGCCCTGTATCTGATATGTCATTTGCAAATATTTTCTCCCATTCTGTCGGTTGTCTTTTGGTTTTGTGGACTGTTTCTTTTGCTGTGCAAAAGCTTTTTATCTTGATGAAATCCCAATAGTTCATTTTTGCCCTGGCTTCCCGTGCCTTTGGCGATGTTTCTAGGAAGAAGTTGCTGCGGCTGAGGTCGAAAAGGTTGCTACCTGTGTTCTCCTTTAGGATTTGGATGGACTCCTGTCTCACGTTTAGGTCTTTCAACCATTTGGAGTCTATTTTTGTGTGTGGTGTAAGGAAATGGTCCAGTTTCATTCTTCTGCATGTGGCTGTCCAATTTTCCCAACACCATTTGTTGAAGAGACTGTCTTTTTGCCATTGGACATTCTTTCCTGCTTTGTCAAAAATAAGTTGACCATAGAGTTGAGGGTCCATTTCTGGGCTCTCGATTCTGTTCCATTGATCTATGTGTCTGTTTTTGTGCCAGTACCATACTGTCTTGATG
>NW_027397097.1:6707223-6762403 GCF_003265705.2 Callorhinus ursinus
TCAATATTTCTTGGAGGGCTGGTTTCGTGTTTGCAAATTCCTTTAGTTTTTGTTTGTTCTGGAAGCTTTTTATCTCTCCTTCTATTTTCAGTGATAGCCTAGCTGGATATAGTATTCTTGGCTGCATATTTTTCTCGTTTAGTGCTCTGAAGATATCTTGCCAGTCCTTTCTGGCCTGCCAGGTCTCTGTGGATAGGTCTGTTGCCAATCTAATGTTTCTACCATTGTAGGTTACATATCTCTTCTCCCGAGCTGCTTTTAGGATTTTCTCTTTGTCTCTGAGACTCGTAAGTTTTACTATTAGATGTCGGGGTGTTGACCTACTTTTATTGATTTTGAGAGGGGTTCTCTGTGACTCCTGGATTTTAATGCCTGTTTCCTTCCTCACATTAGGGAAGTTCTCTGCTATAATTTGCTCCAATATACCTTCTGCCCCTCTCTCTCTCTCTTCTTCTTCTTCTGGGATCCCAATTAGTCTAATGTTGTTTCGTCTTATCGTATCGCTTATCTCTCGAATTCTGCCCTCGTGATCCTGTAGTTGCTTCTCTCTCTTTTTCTCAGCCTCTTGATTTTCCATCATTGGTCTTCTATATCGCTGATTCTCTCTTCTGCCTCATTTATCCTAGCATTTAGTGCCCCCATTTTTGATTGCACCTCATCAATAGCCTTTTTGATTTCGATTTGGTTAGATTTTAGTTCTTTTATTTCTCCAGAAAGGGTTTCTCTAATAACTTCCACGCTTTTTTCAAGCCCAGCTAGTATCTTTAAAGTCATGATTCTGAACTCTAGGTCCGACATCGTACTAATGTCCGTATTGAGTAGGCCCCTGGCTGACGGTACTACCTCTTGTTCTTTTTGCTGAGGTGATTTCTTTCATCTTGTCATTTTGTCCAGAGGAGAATAGATGAATGAGAGAACAAAATGCTAACAGGTTTACAACGTCCCCAGCAAATATACTGTATACAAATCAGAAAAGACCTGAAACCAGGGGAAAAGAAAGGGAAAGAAAGAAAAAAGAAAGAGAAAAAGAAAAAAAAAGAAAAAAAAGATAAAAACAAAAACAAAACAATACAAAAAAAGCAGAATATGATCAAATATGATCAGGCTAGTGCATAGATCAGTGCCACACACTAGATTTTGGGCGTATTTTGGTTTGTTAGAAAAAAGTTCCTCCTAAAATTTTAAAGGAAGAAAGACTTATATGTACAAAATAAGGGTTGATACAATGAAGGGATGGAAGATGACTGTAAAGATGAAAATTATAAAAGATTTTATAAAAGGACTTGGTAAGATAAGTTGTTTGAAAAAAGAAAGAAGATTTAAGAAAAAAAAGAAAAAAAAAGGAAAAAGGGAGAGAATGTGATCAGGCAGGAGACTAGAACAAAGCCATACACTAGTGATTTAGGGTATATTTTGATCTGTTAGAAGAAACTGTACTTCAAAATTTTAAAGAGAGAACAACTTATATATATATGCCAAAAATAAGGGTAACTACTATGAAGGGATAAAATATGACTCTAAAAATGAAAAATAAAAAATGTTTTTTTTTTTTAAAAAAAGGGATTGATAAGATGTTGGTTGAAAAAGGGAAAAAGAAAAATAAAAAAAAACAGTCAACAAAAATTAACTTTGATGAAATAATGAATCATGGTTAAAAAGAAAAAAAAAAGCCATGAATCTATGTGCAGTATTCCCCTAGCGCTGGAGTTCTCCCATTCTCCTTGATTGATCAACTTGGTCTTGGCTTGCTGGCTGTTTGTGCTGATCTTCTGGGGGAGGGGCCTGTTGCTGTGGTTTCCAAATGTCTTTGCCGGAGGCGGAATTGCCCCGCCCTGGTCGGTCCGGGCTAAGGAAGCTGCTCCGGTTTGCTCTCGGGAGCTTTTGTTCCCTGCAAGCTCTTGGTACAGCTTTGGAGGACCAGGGCAGAAATGGTGGCCTCCCAATCTCCACCCGGAGGAGCTGAGAACTCGGGGCCCCGCTCCTCAGTGTGCCCCCAGAGAAAAGCAGTCACTTCCGTGTCCCCGGTCTCCGGCCGCACTCCGTGCGCACGCGGCCTGTGATCGAGCGTTGCTATCTCTGGCGCCCGACCCCGTGCGGAGTCTGCAAACCCAGCAGATCCCTGCAGTGCGTTCCCGCACCGCTCCTCCCCGGGAAGGAAGGGGAGTCTCCCCGGATCTGCTGCTTGTTGGGTCCCTGCTGGGGGAGCCGTGCCCCGACTGGGCCGCAGATCACAGTTTATGGCAACCCCGAGCTGAGAGCCCGCGACTCTGCTCCGTCTCTGTAGCCGGCTTCCCCGCTCCGATCCCTGGGAGCTCTGCCGCACTCAGGCACCCCCGGTCTCTCCGTGACCCCAAGGGTCCTGAGACCACACTGTCCCGGGAGGATTCCACCCCCCGCTTAGCCACTGCAGCGACATCCCTCCGCGGAGCCAACTTCTAAAAGGTCCGATTTTGTGCTCCGCGGCTCTATCACTCGCCAGAAGCGGCCGGCGGAGGCCCCTCCCCCACCGTCTATCCTCCCGAATATCGCCTCGGATTCACTTCTCCGCACGCCCTACCTTCCAGTAAGTGGTCGCTTCTCTGTTCAGAGAGTTGTTGCTACTCTCCTGTTCGATCTCCTGTTGAGTTCGTAGGTGTTCAGAATGGTTTGATCCCTATTCAGCTGAATTCCTGAGACCAGACGAAATCTAGGTCTCCTACTCCTCCGCCATCTTGCTCCGCCCCCAGAATTCATTCTACTTTAATAACTGGACACTCTGTGGACTCGGTTATTTCCTCACCCCAAATCCAGAACTTAAAGTTCCCTCCTACTCTTTTTTAGTGGATAGATGCACTATACACTAGAAATAATTGACACAGGGTTAACTCTCCAAATTAGCATTTTTTCTTAAAGATTTCATTTATTTATCTGACAGAGAGAGACACAGCGAGAGAGGGAACACAAGCAAGGGGAGTGGGAGAGGGAGAAGCAGGCTTCCCGCAGAGCAGGGAGCCCAATGCAGGGCTCGATCCCAGGACCCCGAGATCATGACCCGAGCCCAAGGCAGACACTTAACGTCTGAGCCACCCAGGCGCCCCTCCAAATAAGCATGTTTTAAGAGAAAGTTGTAGCTTCAGGAAAGAACAAAGATGAGTAGTATTGGATCTAAGAAATGATTGTTGAGCTCCATAGAAGCTCTGTAATAGAGTGATTAAGAGTGAGGGTCATGGGGGTATAGTGGTGGTTACCAGAAGCTGGGAGGTGGAGGGGAAAGGGGAAGATATTGTTCAAAGGGTACAAACTCTTTGTATACATACTGTATCATCTACTTGAATGTTACTAAGAGAGTAGATCTCCAATGTTCTCACCACAGAAAAGAAAGGGTAACTATGTGACTGATGGATGAAGGTGGTAGCTAATACTATGGTGATAATCATTTTGCATTTTATAAATGTATCAAATCTACATGTTGTATACCTTAAACTTATACAATGTGATATGTCAATTATATCTCAATAAACCTGGGGGAAATAAGAAAAAAAAAAAGAGTGAAGATCACAGAGCAAAGTAACCTGGGCTGGAGTCTAGATCTGTAAAGTCTAGCTTTCTCCATAGCTCAGTTTCATCACCTAGAAAATCGTGATGATAGTACCTAATAATAATAATACCTAAAACAGTTGACATGAAAGCTAAATAATTTAATACACGTAAAACCCACTGAAGTGCCCAGGATATAATAAGCACCTAGTTAGTGAATGTTAGTTATTACTAGGTCTGTTCTCAGCACTAGGTCACAGTTAGGAATAAGATAAACAAGGTTCTTGCATTAAAGAGCATAACTTGGGGCGCCTGGGTGGCTCAGTCGGTTAAGCATCTGCCTTTGGCTCAGGTCATGATCCCGGGGTCCTGGGATCCAGACTGGTGTCAAGCTCCCTGCTCAGTGGGGATCCTACTTCTCCCTCTGCCTCTGCCCCTACTTGTGTTTTCTCTCTCTCTCTCTCTCTCAAATAAATTTTAAAAAGTTAAAAAAATAAAATAAAAAGCATAACTTCTAAGTAAGGGGTGTACCAGATTTCTTGCTTGTTCCAGATCCGCTCCCCACACTTCTCCTCCCTGCTCTGTGTCTCCGGAGATGACTGTATAACTACATCAGCGGGTTCCCTTGTCTGGTTTCTGGTTCTCTTCCTGGCCCGTGTTACCCACATCCCTCTGTCAAAGGCCACAACTCCTGTAGGGAGCCCACTCCAGGTTCAGGCAATGGATCCTTCTCTCTCTCTTTCAAGCTTGTTACTGGTCATGATCTCACAGTTGTGGGATCAAGCCCTGCATCGGGCTCCAAGCTCAGCGTGGAGTCTGCTTCAGATTCTCTCTCCCTCTTACTCTCTGCCCCTCCCCCTGCTTGCACTCTCTCTCTCTCAAATAAATAAAATCTTTAAAAAAATACTGAATTGCATATTTAGAAGTTGCTAAGAGAGTAGATCTTAAAAGTCATCACAAGAAAAAAACTATTTTTGTAACAATGGAAGGTGACAGATGTTAACTAGACTTGCTGTGGCGATCATTTCACAACATATACAAATATCAGATCATTGTTATACACCCGAAACTAATAAAATGTTATATGTCAATTATACCCAACAACAATAAAAAAGGTAGTAAAGGATAAACAGCAGACATTGTTATTGGTTTCTTGAAGATCCTTCAGAAGTAGACCAGGCCTAGATGCACATTTTCAATTTTGGAGTCATTGACATATAGACTATTCAAAATCACGAGACTGGCTAACCAACCCCCTCCCCCCAAGAAGATAGTGTTAATGAAGTGCTCACTATGTGAGGCACTCTTCTAAGTCCTTTACAAATATTACCTCATGCCATCCTTACAATAACCCCCATGACATCATTATTATCTTAACCCCCATCCTACGGTAACTTCCCTCAGGTCCTGCCATGACTAAGTGCTGGAGCTGTGCTTGGAACCAGAGCAATCTGACTCTAATGCCTGCCATTTTGCTTTCCCGCTAAGCTCATGGAGCTGGAGTGCGCTGGTCACTTGCGCCGGCCTCTTCCAAGACGGGGAGAGCTGTGGCCATGTGGTTGCTTCACCATATGTTTTTGAAATTTTGCAAAGGCAAAATCATTTCACCACAAACAAAACCACTTTTTCTTTTTTTTTTAAGATTGTATTTATTTATTTGACAGAGAGTGACACAGCAAGAGCAGGAACACAAGCAGTGGGGGTGGGAGAGGGAGAAGCAGGCTTCCCACTAAGTAGGGAGCCCGATGTGGGGCTCGATCCCGGGACCCTGAGATCATGACCTGAGCCGAAGGCAGACGCTTAACCGACTGAGCCACCCAGGCGCCCAAAAACCACTTTTTCTTTCCATTGCAACTACTCCTCATGGTGGGTGGTGGTGGAAAGGCCACAGACATTTTTGGGACCCTGCGAAAGGCCAGTTGAGTTGGGCCTAACTTTAGTTTTGGTTTAGTTGGATACATGTATGTGGTTCACAATCACTTTCACATATAGGTATTATTAGTTGTTCCTGTGTAGGAATCGCTTCCAAGAGTATCCTCACTGCCCTCCAGCAGCAGTTCCCGCATCACGACAGGGCAGAGACAGCAGTATTCATCCATATTCAGTGTGAATGCATCCATGGTGCCCAGCACATGTATGTGGGTGGTGCAGGAGAAACAACAATAGATCCTGAAGTTAGTCTGTGGACAGTTCTTCCAGTTATCAGATGTGTGCAATTATAAGGGGAGGATATGGTTCTCATTGGCAGCTAATCAAAAAAGAAGTTCTCTCTTGTCAGGAGTATACTCAATATATATTTACTTTTTCTTTTTTGATGGAAGTCATATAAAATAGAACTTATTTTATTTATTTTTAAAGATTTATTTATTTATTTGAGAGACAGTGTGAGCAGGGAGCAGGGGCAGATGGAGAGGGACAAGCAGACTCCCTACCGAGCAGGGAGCCCGATTCAGGGCTCAATCCCAGGCCCCTGAGATCATGACCTGAGCCGAAGGCAGACGCTTAATGGACTGAGCCACCCAGGTTCACCAACTCAGAAGTTCTCTGAATCTTGTAGTTCAAGAGCTTTTATAACCCAATCTCCAGTCCCCCTCACCTCATTTTGCTGGAAGTCAGAGGGTGCGGATGAATGTGACCAGCTTCTACTCTTCCATTTGGTCTTTTTGGTGACCAGCCCCCATTCTGAAGCTATTAAGGGGCCTCATTCTGAGTCATCGCATTAGCATAAACCAAGTGTGGTTGAGAGGGACTCAGAAAGAACAACAAAAGACATTCCTCTCACTCAGGAAATTCCAACAGTTTTAGGAGCTCAGTACCGGGAACTAGTGACAAAGACCAAACATATATTATAACACAGTCTGTATGGAGTTGTATACACATCCAAATCAGGACTCTAATTTCTCACTTATTTTACTGAAACCTTCAGAAATATCTTTCAGATTTCAGTTGAAAATTATGTGTTAGAGTTTTATCAACTTTTTGAATAAAGTTTTTCCACTTGATTTGTGTTCAGGCTTCCCTTCCAAGTTTTGGAAAATAAATTTTAGAATCCTGAAATGTTTTGTATCTGTATTGCAAGATTAGAATGACCTTATGATGGGTAGACTCTCTCACTACATTTTGACTCTTTATAGAAAAATCCACATTGGGGGGGCGCCTGGGTGGCTCAGTCTCTTAAGCATCTGACTCTTTTTTTTTTTTAAGATTTTATTTATTTATTTGACAGAGAGAGATAGTGAGAGCAGGAACACAAGCAGGGGGAGTGGGAGGAGGGAGAAGCAGGCTTCCCGCTGAGCCGGGAGCCCGATGTGGGACTCGATCCCAGGACCCTGGGATCACGACCTGAGCCGAAGGCAGATGCTTAACCACTGAGCCACCCAGGCGCCCCTCTTTTTTTTAAATAATTTTTTTTATTACGTTATGTTAGTCACCACACAGTACATCATTAGTTTTTGATGTAGTGTTCCATGATTCACTGTTGGTGTATAACACCCAGTGCTCCATGCAGTACGTGCCCTCCTTAATACCCATCACCGGGCTAACCCATCCCCCCACCCCCCTCCAAAACCCTCAGTTTGATTCCCAAAATCCATAGTCTCTCATGGTTCATCTCTCCCTCCGATTCCCCCCCCTTCATTTTTCCCTTCCTTCTCCTCATGTCCTCCGTGCTGTTCCTTATGTTCCACAAATAAGTGAAACCATATGATAATTGTCTTTCTCTGTTTGACTTTATTCACTTAGCAAAATATCCTCCAGTTCCATCCATATTGCATCCGACTCTTGATTTCGGCTCAGGTCATGATCTCAAGGTTGTGAGATTGAGCCCTGCATGGGGCTCCTCACTCAGCATAGGGTCTGCTTGGGTTTCTCTCTCTCCTTCTGCCCCTCCTTCCACTTTCTAATTAAATAAACAAACAAACAAATAAATAAAATTTTTAAGAAAATTTTTAAGAAAAATTCACGTTGGTATATGTGTTTAAACTACTGCAACCACAAACAACACACAAATGAAACAACTGTTATAATTAAAACCATTTTATTAATATCTTTAGAGACAACAGAGCATCCACAAAATAAAACAAGATGTTATGAAGGAGTAAAAAAAAAAAATCTTGGAAGGTAAAAGTATAATTGCCAAAATTTCAATGAAGGGTTATAAGATGGTGAAAGAAATCTTCCATAAAATAGGGGGAAAAAAACCCGAGTAACATGTGAGACAAAAATAGGAAGTCTACCATCCGACTAACAGGAGATCCAGATAAAGAACAGAAATGGCAAGAATAAATTTGACGGAGGACTAATAGAATAAGTACTTGGAGCTGATGGACAGCAGTCCTCAAGTTGGAAAGTTCACAGAAGCCTAGCAGGATGACGGACCCAAGGTCTTCAGGCAGACAGATCGTTGCGAAGTGGTAGGTCCACAGGGACAGAGAGGAAAAGCAGGTCACCTGCAAAGGATGCCACCTGACTGACAAAATTTGTCATGACAAATACTGGACGCCGGAAGACTGTTGACAGTGCTCTCCAAATTCGGAGGGAATCTGACTTTACAATTGTACAATTTGAATAGAAAAGAGAAAATCCTTGAGAATAATGGAACATCCATGTATCTTTCACTCAGATATGGTAACATTTTTTTCATTTTTGCTTCAGAAAATAAGTAAGAAATAGAGTACCCCATACCCCACGGTCACTCTTCTCACAAATCAGGTGTGTATCTTCCAGCATATGTTTTCACACTTTTACTACCAGTATGTGCAGCTATAAACACTAAATAATGTGAGTCCTGTGTTTGAAAGATGTCTGAATTGAATTCTTACAGCATATATCCTCCTGCAGTTTGTTTGCCGCCTTCTGGGTTCTATCCACAAGCAATGTAGCTCACCGCCAGGGGCACGTGCAGGTTTTATAGGGCCTGAAAAGAGAATATTGAACTCACATTGGCAACACATACACTAAGAAAATAGATATTAAGTTATGAAAGCAAAATTATATATAACAGTAAATTTTTATTTAGAATGAGAAAAGAAATCACAACACATCACAACAACTTTTAAAAAGCAGGAAGTTCCTCAAAAAGTTAAAAATTGAACTATCCTACAATCCAGCAATTGCACTACTAGCTATTCACCCAAAGGATACAAAAATACAGATTCGAAGGCGTACATGCACCCCGATGTTTATAGTAGCATTATCAACAATAGCCAAACTATGGAGAGAGTATAAGTGTCCATCAGCTGATGAATGGATAAAGATGTAGGATGGATGGATGGATAGATAGATAGATAGATAGATAATGGAATATTACTCAGCCATCAAAAGGAATGAAAGCTTGCCATTTGCAACAACGTGGATGGAGCTAGAGTGTATTATGCTAAGTGAAATAAGTCAGTCAGGGAAAGACAAATACCATATGATTTCACTCACACATGGAATTTAAGAAAGAAAACAGATGAACATATGGGAAGGGGGCAAAGAAAAAAAGGAGAGAGGGAAACAGTTAAGTGGATCGTAACAATAGAGAACAAACTGAGGGTTGATGGAGGGAGGTGAGTGGAGGATGAGCTAGACGGATGATGGGTATTGAGGAGGGCTCTTATTGTGATGAGCACTGGGTGTGGTGTGTAAGTGATGAATCACTGAATTCTACTCCAGAAACCAATATTGCACTGTATGTTAACTAACAAAATTTAAATTAAAAAATAAAAGCTGACAGCCAAAGAAATGCAAAACTTTTATTAATTCACTGAGTGACACACCTCTATATACTTTTTTCCCTATGACTTCAGTTGCTTACTTTTTGATAGCGTCTTCATAGGATAATGATTTTGTAATATCATTTTCCAAAAGAAAGAAGAGAAAGATAATTCAGTTCCCATGGTTGACCAGAATTCGTTCTTTGTAGCTAATAGCTTAGAAAAGTTCCTTTTTGCTTTGTAGATCATTTTAGGTGATGTCATATAAGCTACTAGGATTGTTGTCAACTTTAGGAAAGCCTCTATTTTGCACTCTGAGATTTTCTTTTTCATAGCAACCTGTTCTTATTTTGCGGATGCAACATCTTTTATGAGCATACTAATTAGATGATCCTTTTAAATGTGTTTATTCAGTTTTTTTGTTTGTTCTGCTGAGTTATCTTGGCTTCCTCTGGTGTTATTACTTTTTTCTGTCAGTTTATCTTGTCTTACTTAAATGTCTGGCCATCTTTTTTTTTTTAAATTCAATTTAGTTGACATATAGTGTGTTATTAATTTCAGGGGTAGAACTTACTGATTCTTCAGTTGCGTATAACACCCAGTGCTCATTCCATCAAGCGCCCTCCTTAACGCCCATCACCAGTTATCCCATGCCCCACCCACCTGCACTGTCTGGCCATCTTTGATGGTGTACACGTGCCCAAGAACGAGAGGACAGGTGAGCTGCTTGAGACTACCGTGTAGGAAGGCTGAGAGCTGTGCTTTATAACAAGCAGGGGAGAAAGAGCCATTCTGTTTGGAAATCCTGAAGACCAGACACAGAGGAGAGTCCTCATTCATTCCATTCCTTTAGAATAAATCACCAACTTTCTTGCACAGCTTGGGGGAGGATCCTGGAAGCCAGGCCCTCTGCACACAGGGATGGGATAGGAGAGTTGAGTAAGGGTTCAGCTCTATAGCTCACTGCTATCATGAGGGTAGTGGTGGCAAAAACATTGAGAACACCGGCGTAAACAACTCCATGACTATTTTGGTTCTTAATGGCTTTCACGGTTACCCTTCGGAGAGGTCTATTTTGCCATCTTCCTCTCAGCAAGTGAAGGTAAATCTCAGCAAGAGCTATATCTCTGGAATTTTGCTTGAGGGCTGGTCAATGTCCTAAGCCACAAGGCCCTTCCTCTTCCATAAGCTCACAACTCAGAAAACACTTCTTAATGCTCATCTTAAGAATGTGAGCAAGGCAAAAAAAAAAAAAAAAAAAAGGATTGTGAGCAAGGCGCAAAGATGTGATGAATACCAATGCCACATTTTTAATTTTTGAAAACTGGGTCAGTCACAGATCTGAATAGCACTGAAACACAGCTGCTTTCAATTTTTTTTTTCTGACAACGCGGTCTAATTATAAACTGCAAGAACAACTAAGTCAGAAGTGTGCGTTTGATTACAATACAAGCCGGTGGATTTTGCGTTAACTGTACGGTTCCAGTTCAGAGTGTAGGTCGTCTCCAGTTTGACTTAGAAACACAGAGTCCTAAATCCATAGAGTTTGCAATTTGCAATATGCATAACACGGTGGAGTGTTCCGCCACCATCCCAACATGGAGGCAAGGCCAAACCTGGTTCTGTTTGTCTCAGTTTCACAGGGGGCAAGGGTTTCCCTCCAGGATGCCATCACCTCTCCAGGAGTCCACATCACTTCACCCCATTTTCTGGGGCTTACAAGAGTCAACGTTGCCAACATGTGAAGGAGCAGATGGGGAAAGAAAACTTGTCAAGGCCTCCAAGGCAAAAGCACTCACTCCAAACCAGATGCTCAGGGACCAGCCCAATTCTGCAGGCGGTGGGTGGTGCACTCCAGACGGCAGCACGAGGGACAGCTGGTCCCCACAGCAGCTCCCACCTCACGGTTCCTCTTCCTTCCACTTCTCCCCAGCCACCTCCCCCCCCATTTCAGATTGTCCCCCATCTTCCTCTTCTGTGGTCCACAGTGACTGCCACCCCCACTCTCTTCTCCTCCGACTTCAGCCTGTGGCCATGGATGTGGTCTCTGTGAGCAGGAAAACCAGCAAGGCTGCAGACCAAACTTTCCGTCTGGAGCAGTGTTTCTAGCCTTGGGAGGTGGGTGACTCACGTCGACTGTACAGGCCAGGAGTGGGGATGGGAGCTACCATGAGGGATGAAATGAACAGGTTTGATGATCTTAGTGGTACTATAGGGCATGGGGAGGGATTTTGCTTTGAGATTTCCTGCTGTGTCAACTTTTTGGATCAATTGGCCCACTTCTAGCTCAGAAAGAGGGCCTCCTGCTATGTCCGCTATTACTGGCTGCATTTCCTTGGGCACCTGTGAGTGTCCACACTGCCCCAGGTGTGTCTTTAGTTCTGTTCCTTTCATCACTCCAGCAAGGTAGGCACTTGTATCTGCATGCTGTAAAGAAAGAAACTGAGGTTCCCAGAGGCTGATTACCTCACTCAAGACAGCCCTGAAAGCTAAGTAATGGAATAAGTATTTGATTATTAGTCATGTCTTTCTGGTAAACTAGGAAGAGACCACGTGTAGGCTTAGACCAATGGGCTGTCCAGACTAGAGTCTTTTTGACAAGAGCACAAAGAAAGCATTGAAGAACGCCTGCTTGCACTTCCTTAGCCCACATGTTAGATGCATGCCCACTACATTCCTACCTACTTATATTCACCTACTAGGAAACTAACGTGAATTAGATATTGACTACATGCCAAGCACTGTGCGGGACACTTGATGCTTCATCTCATTTGCTTCTTATTACCCTCTTATGAAATAAGAATTGTTACTGTCATTTTTCTGATGAAGAAATTGATACTCAGAGTCATCATGTAACTGTTCTGAGGTCAAAGGGCCAGCAAATGGTAGAGCCATGACTTGAACTCATCGTGACAAGATTCCAGAGCCCGCTCCATGTGGCTTCCAGGAATCGAAACCCCTTTCTCTTGAAGCCATTCCAATGGCCCCTTTAAGAATCAGGACAAATCATTTTGTGATGAAGTATAAGAAAGTTGTATCTGGAAAGGTTCTGTGCTGATGCCCTCTGGGCCTTCAAGGATGAGCTATTCAAATGCTAACTGAGAACTTGGATGACATAATGGTGTCAGGGTCTAAAAACGTCTAGAAAAGTTTCCACTTATATTTGTGAAAATCTGCTTCAGCTCGCTACAGGGCAAGTGAAACCAAAAGCAGGCAGACAGTCATGGGCTAGTCTGCAGTTTCTTGTGGGAGGGGGCTCTCTCATTCACCTGTTCTGTAGCCCCAGCATAGAACCAAGCACATCGCAATTATTGCCATTTGTTGAGTACCGTTATGGGCCAGGTAACTTTACAAGCCTCATCTCACTTAATCTCCATGACAGACCTGCAAGGTAGATCATTTCACTGATGCAGACTCCTAAGGCTCAGAGAAATTAAGCAACTTGCCACTAATGAGTAACCCACTGGTACAACACAGGCTACCAGAGAAGGTTTCTTAGAAGGTCATCCTGGAGGATGCATTGGAAGGAGGGAAAGATGAGAAAGACCTAATCAGCAGCGACAAGAACAGTCATAGAGATAGGAAAATGCATGGTCTTGCTCACACCTAATTCAATAGCAATTTGGGGGGGTGGGGTACATGGTTCTCAAGTCTTTGCAAAGCATTCGACTTGGTTTCCATAGAAATAATAGTTCAACTTTTTACACTCATATTTCACTAGGTTTACACTTCATTTAATTAAATTATACCACGTGTGCCTAGAAAAACTGAGTTTGCTAGCAAACAACATTAACTCCTGATAAACATCTAACTCCATTGATGCGGTTATTTACCTTCCTCGTGCCATACTTTTCTTGCTTGTAAATGGCGTTGTTATAAGGATTTAATTAGTTGATCTATCTAAAAAGCTTGGTAAGCACTCAAATGTTTGAGTGCAGAAATACACAGGTGTGCCTTAGCTGATAACTTTTCCAGAAGTTAATCCTCTGAGTTCGTTCCGTGAAAGTACATGAGAGCTTCTCCTATATTGGGGGTGGTTTTACTAGACAAAGATGCCTGCTACGGATCATAGAAAATCTCCCACCAAAACACCCCTTTTATTGCCTGGTCTTCTAATTAAATGTGCACTTGGTCCTCAGGATACTTGACACATACCTTATCCAAGAGCCTTATTCACATGTTGGGCCTGAGGGCAGGAAGTAAAACAAAAGCAACTTTCTCCTCCTTCAACATTTGAGTGGCTGCCACAAAAATAAAAAAATAAACTTTTTATTCTCCCAAAAGAACACTTACCATGAGCTTTTTAATCTCTCCTGTAGCACAGCAGATATATTCTCAGGAGTGTCAGGTTGCAAGGTATACACAAATTGCAGGAGTACTGCTGGGAACAAAATATGGCGTACCCTCTGATGTTAGAGGACTCCCAGGGTTGATCTCCTTTCCCAGGCCCTGGCAGCCAGCCACAAGCCTCCTAGACGTGCTACAGCTCTCATGGAAAAGTTGGAAGGTAAGGTCCTCGAGAGAAATATGACAGAAAGAGCAAAGTCTTTAGAGGTAGACATGACTGGACCAAATTCACACTTCGCCGCTTAGCTGTGTGATCTGGGCAAGTCCCTTAAGTTCTCTGAGCCTCAGTTCCCTCAACTATACAATAAATCATCTTTGCTGCATCAAATCCTTCAAAAGACTTCCTGTGTTAAGGCTGGAATGCACCTAGCGCATGACTGGGTACAGAGGAAGCATTTAATGGACGGCAGCCATTAGTATTGATTATTCTCCAAAATAGCTCCTTACCCCTGACCCTTAGGGATAATGTAGTTGCTAAAAGCCAGGCTACCCTGGTTTACCCCAGACCTTCTGCTCCTGAACTGGGCAAACTCAGGCAATTTCCTTAACCTCTCCATGCCTCGTTTTCCCTGTCTCAAAAATGAAAAAAGTAACAGGACCCATCTCAAAGAATTGTAAGAATTAAATAAGTTGGTATATGCAACATGTTTAAAACAGTGCTTGGAACTATGAAGTACTATTTCATCGACTATATTGCTACTGTATCATAACTGTCTCTTTAACTATGAACACCTTGAAACGAAGGGTGTCTTCCCTTTCTGTATCTTCAGGGTGCCAAAGTGACTGCAACAGCTTAATACATGTTAATGGAATGAACTGAAGCATCTCACATGCCACGCAAATCAAGACTTTCCCTGGAAATGACATTAACACAATCCAAACTCAGGGGCGGGGAGGCTATTTACTATGGCTCATATTTATTTATTTTTTAAGATTCTATTTTTAGGTAATCGTTACACCCAACATGGGATTCGAACTTACAACCCTGAGATCAAGAGTTGCACACTCTATCAACTGAGCCAGCCAGGCACCCCTGTTGCTCATATTTAAATTCTCCAAGACTGAATTTTGCTTTAGGCACAGTTAAAACCAAATGGAGAAGGGAAGCAGCAGCCCTACCCAAACACAGATTTCTCCATAGGAAAGAATTTTCTATTATAAGGAGGAGGCGAAAGAGATAATGGGCAGGCAAAAATGCTAGATGCCCTGACACGGGCCAAAAGATGGTTGTCAGCATCGTTAGTCCTTGACGATGCCAGACAATAAGAATCTGTCCGGTTTTAGTAGGTCTTTTAGGGAAAATATCATAATCTTTCTAAGTAGCATAATTGTTCCAGATTTTAACTTCCTCACATGAGGTTCTTCCTCAAATCTAATCTAATCCAAATTCCTTGAGCTTCTATTCAAGATGTTTTTCTTCTTGTTTGTTCCACTGTAGAAATTAAAAAGCAGCGAGGCAAATGCTTTACTCTACAATTCAGTCTGAAGACATTTTGAGTAAGAATGACTTCATCAATATGGTGCTACCCGGAGTGGTGTGGTAAGAAGCCGAGTCCAGTGGGAAAGAAAACTGATCCACTGATACTTTCTGCTGGCCCCAGGTTCTGGAATGGAGAATGGGTGCTGTGATTCATCCCTAATTCTTATAATTCTTCATCTAAAAAAAAAAGTTTCTTCTTTCCTCACCCAGCACCCTTATTCAAACAGGACAGGCACAGAGGAAGTGTCAGGAGAGGGGGGCTGAAGGGCAAGCTGTACAGAATCAACACGTTTGTTAAGTTCTTCTGAGTTCCACTTAAATCTTGAGATGTACTTACAGGATCAAAAATTATTCCCCAGTGAATCAGCAAAGATATCAGGTGTGATTTGCATTTTTTTTTTTTTTTGATGCAAAAGAACATTGCCAACTGCTCCTTACTCTGCTTAGATTTACTGAGGTGCCACCTCAGGTGCTTGCAAAAAGGAGATGTGAGAAAGAATTGTCACACCTACCAGCAGCCCTTCCTTTCACCGAGGTCACATCATGCAAGGTGTGATCACTGACGTCAGATGTGCCGGCACTGTCTAGTGCACAATGACAAACATAGCAAGTCAGTCTGTTTTGCAATAACTTTTTCCATGTCTTTCCATCTATAAGAATCGAGCTGAACTGATTTCTATTTTGCTTGTCTCCATTGATCCTTTTTACTATGGAAAATTTCAAAAAAAAAAAAACACAAAAAACGAAGTTAGAAAGAGCAGTATAAAAAAATACCCATTACCCAGATTCAGCAGCATTAGGATTTGACCACACCACCTTCATCCATCCCTCTCCTTTTTTGCGTAGTATTTTAAAGCAAATCCCAGACCTCATGTTATTTTGTGTCTAGATGTTTCATTTTGCATCTCTAAAATAGATAAATATTTTCTTACATAACCATGCTGCCAGGAACATGCCTAGCTACAGTAACAATTCCTTGATATCATCTAATTCTTAGACCATTTTCATAGTTCCCTGATATCTAAGAAATATCTTTGTTATTGTTGGTTCATTAAAATCAGGATCCAGATGAGGTCCATGCATTGCATTTGATGGTTATGACTTTTGAGCGTTTTAAAATTTAGAATTGTCTCTCCTCACTTCATGCCACCTTTTATTTCTTCATGTCCTTGACATGTTGATGAAGCTAGTTCAGTGGTGCTACAGAATATCTCATATTCTGGGTTTATCCATTTACATCCTTGGTGGTCTCACTTAAACCTGAGCCTCTGTTTATTTCATGTGAAGTGGAGGTTAATTCTAAAAGCCTTATTGGCTTCAGATTCTTTTTTTTTCCTAAGGGAGCATCTCAAGAAGCACATGTTGTCTGGCTGTCTCTTACTGAAGATTGATCTGTGGATTCCGGTGATGTCAGCCAGATCTCTCCACGGTAACATTCTCATAAACTTTTCATCTGATGCTTTCATCTGCCTTAATCAGTTATATCATTAGGATGGCCAAAATGGTGATTTTTCTATTTCTGTCATTCCTTCCACTGTCGTTAGCTGGGAATTCTCTGTAAAGAACTCTTCCTCATCAATAGCCCTGGTAGGGCTATTTGGACACCCTGAAATGCAGATTGAATTGGAAAGGCAGCATGATGCTTACTCATTTGCCTTAAATTGCCCTTTTTCAGAGTAAGTATCATGACCTAGTTACCACCAATGGCGTCCAATGAGTTTGTTCAATTGTTTCTTTTGCCATCTCATGATGCCTCCTCCCCCCATGAACTCAGTAGGCTTTCATATATCCTATGTATTTCAATCAAATTCAATCACTACCTTTTTGGTTTCTTAAATTATCCCATTCTTGGTCAGTTGGAACCCTGTCATTGGGCTCTTGAGTCCTTTTGATATAACCCACCCATCTTTGATCACATAATAGTTTTTGACTCAGTAACATGTTCCAACCTCATCTTGTACAGGTACTGCCCCAGACTTGGAATCAGCCACCCAAGAAGTTCTGGTTCCTTCAGATGGGAAATGTCCTTTAGGGACCACAATCTAGGCACTAAAGGTTGCTCATTGCCCACGGGTTTTTAATACTTCTAGGCCCTTCTGAAAAGTACAGAAACAGGAGATATTTTTGAAAAAAAAGACATATTTCAAATATCAAATTTGTAATATTTCTACTATTATTTCTACTTATTTCTAATATTATATTTATAATTCAAATTTAATGTTAATATTTATATTAATGCCTTTGATTTCACATTTTTCTTCTCTTACACTGAAAATCTTGATTCCTAACATTAACATAGTTACTTATTACTATATGCAACACTGTATAAAAAATAGTTTCAAAATACTAACGCAGGGCACCTGGGTGGCTCAGTCAGTTAAGCCGCTGCCTTTGGCTCAGGTCATGATCCTGGGGTCCTGGGATTGAGCCCTGCATCAAGCTCCTTGCTCAGTGGGGAGTCTGCTTCTCCCTCTCCCCTGCTGCTCCCCCTGCTTGTGCTCTGTCAAATAAGTAAAACCTTTAAAAAAAAAATACTAACACAAAGACTGCTACTAACAATGTACCTATTGAATGAAGTGTTAGATTTCTTTGCCCTTAAAATATATACCACAATGTACATACAACAAATATACTGTATTGTAATATCACGTGAAATCACTTGAAATAATTGTTTTCTCTGTGCAGCTACATCAGTAACTTGATATACAGTTAGGTTCATTGTTTTCGATCTGTTTTAAAATTGTAGGAATTGTCATTTTAAATTAAATTTAATGTTTTAATGTTAAATTAACATTTAATTATAAATGTAACATAAATGTTAAATGTTAAAACATTAAATTAAATGTTTTAAATGTGTAAAACACATTTATATGATTCCAATGTAAAAAAATATATAACAGTTGTATTTGCAGAATCTCTTTTCCATCTTTGTCTCCTCCATGCTATGTTGAATTACATGAAGTTGCCAATAATTAACCATTTTACCAGCAAAAATGGTCATTTCTATGGAGAGCCATATATATATATATATGTATATATATATATATATGGAGCGATATATATATATATATCTCCCCACCCTTTCTTACAGAAAAGATAACTACTATCTATATTAACTACAATATATATTAACTACTATATATATTATTCTCCATTTTGTTTTTTCACTTACTTATATTGTAGAGATCGTTCCTCCACCTTCACTTTCAGCTGCATTATCTTCCAAGCATGTATGGATATACCAAGAGTTTTATTCAGTCAAACCTTTATTACTGGACATTTGAGTAGTTCCAATCGTTTGTTATTAAAAATAATGCCTCCATGAATAACCTTGTATGTCATTTCATCTTTTAACCCAGTTCATATATTTTTTATAATTAGATTTTATTTTTGTAAATTTGTACAAATACAGTGCACGTTCTTTTTTTTTTTTAGGGGGGACGGGTAGAGGGAGAAGGAGAGAGAGAATCTTAAGCAGGCTCCACACTCAGTGCAGAGCCCCACTTGGGGATCAGGGATCGATATCACGACCCTGAGATCACGACCTGAGCTGAAATCAAGAGTCAGTCACTTAACCGACGGAGCCAACCAGGTGCCCCCTACCCAGTCCATATTTTAATCAGTAGGTGTAAGGCCACCCTATCTCAAAGAGACCACCCCCATCATACCTAGCTTAAGTCATTCATTCTGGTGGACACTTGTCCTGGCCTTTGGAACCCGGCACCTTTTGAATACCCTTTTGATGTTAGCAGGATTTTCCCTTTCGAGCTCCACCAAGTTAGAAGGCAGAATGATCGTCTCCCTCCCGCTCCTGTGCAGCAAGGACACAGGCCCGTGCCTTGATGCACTTAGGTGGGACTCTGGTGGGAAAGGGGGCTGGCAAGGGGAGAAGACTGAAGAGTGCGCTCCTCTCGCTGGCGAGGGTGACAGCAGAGCCGTGTGTTTGGGGCGACTGGGTGGTCTGTAAGGTTGAGTTCCTGATGAAGAAGAGGTTTGATGCCTTTGGCAGCAGTGTGGGCAGTCACCCTGAGCTCCCGGCAGCTGGTAGTTGCTGAGTGGTGGTGGGCCAGAGGCCTGTCTTCTCATTAGGCCAGTTGTGCCCCATAGTTCTGGGTGATTTTCTTGGAAGCTTAGCCCCAGGATTGTTTCCTCCAGTCTTTGCGACAATTCTACAAGCTACCCAATATTCTTTGCATAAACCCTTTTCTGCTTAATCTGTCAGCATCAGCTTCTGCCACTTGTAGCCAGGAAATAATTTATGCAGCAGAGGCTGGGGGTCAAGGTGTAAGTTGTAAGTACCATAGGGGCCTGACTGTCCTCTGACTTGCCCTTTTACCGTTCTTCCTTCATCCTAAGAGTGCTTGTGAGTCCTAGGAGAGAAGGGACTGTGGCATATTTAAAAGAACGAGGTCAGTAGGGGCTCAGGAGCTCTTCTGCAGGAAACCCCTTTGAAAATCACCAGTCATAAGTAGAGGGTGTCTTCCTGATTGCTGGAGGGGAAGAAGAGATGGTAGGGATGAGGTCAGCGGAGACCCAGCATGGCCCCTGAGGTCCACAGGGCAGAAGGATGGTGAGACCAACAGATAGAACAGAGGGACTAAATGTAAAGGTTTCACCCTCACCCCTAAGGCTTCTCAAGTGAATAACTGGGGCAGGAGATCCTGAGGAAAAAACGTAACTTTCAGATAATCTGGAAGATGGGGTCTAGAGAATCAGGACCTTGGGGAATCTTGTGAGTGGACCCATCTGGACGCAGCGGCAGGCGAGACCAGGCCACAGGTATTACGGCTACGAACTTGTTCTCTCTCAAAAATGGCCACTATGCCCCCGGCTTATCATTTGTCCTTCCGTTTTGTGTTTGTTGACCAAAAAATTCTAACTTAGGATATATTTAATTGTGTTGATATTTTTCTTTGGGATATCTTCCACTGTTCTTCTGTTTAAAGTACATTTTCCCTTTCCAAAAATACATTCAACATTACATTTTCTTGAATTCTGTTGGGTGTATGGTGGGATCACCTTGCACTCAGTGCCTGGATAAAGCTGGCAGGCTAAAAACAACCAGGTAACCTTAGACATACTTCACAAATTCAAAGAATGTTTTGCGATAATGGGATACAATTCTTTACCTCAAAAATTGTCAGGGGTTAGAAAAAAAACAATGAAGGTGAGCGTGAAGGAAAATGGCACCCTTAAAAGTGTTGTTTTCCACTTACCATTCTGTTCAAGAGCCTAAAGTTAAATAAATAGCAAGCAAGGTGAAAGAAAGAAAGAGAGAGAGAAAAGGAAGGGAGGAAGGAAGAGTAAGAGGGATGGAAGGGACAGAGGGGAAGGGGAAGGAAGGAGGGAGGGAGGAAGACAAAGGAAGGGAGGGAACCTGTTGATTGAAGACGACTTAGGAAAACACCACTCAATACAAACGTGGATCTTGTGCAGATGATGATTCCAATAAGCCAACTTAAGAGAGAGGATTGGAATTTGAACACTGTGTATTTGATGACAATAAAGAATAATTATTTGGGGGGTGCCTGGGTGGCCAGTCGGTTAAGCATCCAACTCTTGATTTCAGCTCCCGTCATGATCTCAGAGTCATGAGGATCGAGTCCTGAGGGCTCTGTGCTCAGCACGGAGTCTGCTTGAGACTCTCTCTCCCTCTTCCTCTGCCCATCTCCAACCCCCCACCCACAGCCTCTTTCTCAAATAAATAAATAAATCTTTTAAAGGAAAGAATAAATAATTTGTTGGTTGTAATAATTGTGGATATATATTTTTTAAGATTTTATTTATTTATTTGACACAGAGAGACACAGCGAGAGAGGGAACACAAGCAGGGGGAGTGGGAGAGGGAGAAGCAGGCTTCCCGCCGAGCAGGGAGCCCGATGCGGGGCTCGATCCCAGGACCCTGGGATCATGACCTGAGCCGAAGGCAGACGCTTAATGACTGAGCCACCCAGGCGCCCCTGTGGATATGTTTTTAAACAAGTTCTTATCTTTTAGAGACAAATATGAAAAGTTATGATGTCCGGGATTTACTTCAAAACAATGCAATGGTGGGGGAGAGACAAGGATATAAATGAGATGGGACTGGCTATGAGCTGTTAATTGTTGACGTTGGGTGATGGGTACATAAGGGTGCATTATACTACCCTTTCTACTTTTCCATACATTAATGTTTGAATTTTCCCATGGTAAAAATTTTTTATAGGAGATTAAAAATATATATATATATAGTGGCAATGACGTGGCAGTAGGAATTGCTAAATATTCCAAGATAGATGGTGAAGCTCCAGTTTCTCAGGGTGGCACATTTGGGGCAGATCATGGCCTCACCTAAGCTGGCTGCACCTTGCCAGTGTGCATGGGATTTCACAAGCAGCAAATCTTTACTGAGAGCCTTCTGGTGTGTCAAACCCAATGAGAAAGATTCTTCTGCTGGGATGCAGAAAGAGATGTGCAGTGTACCAGTTTATAGAAATAGTATAATGAAATAATCACTCACACAAAAAGTCCCTACAGGTTCATCTAAAATCAACATGTATCATTTGTGTAGTTTTAAAAATACACTTTTATTAAGAAAAGAAGAGAACATAATCTGACCATATCACATTGCTGTTTAAAATGATCCACAAAACTTTTTTTTAAAGATTTTATCTATCTATCATCTATCTATCTATCTATCTATCTATCTATCTATTTATTTGAGGAAGAGAGAGAGAAGAGGGTCAGAGGAAGAAGCAAGCTCCCCACTGAGCCGGGAGCCCGATGTGGGACTCGATCCCAGGATTCCCGGATCATGACCTGAGCTGAAGGCAGTCGCTTAACCAACTGAGCCACCCAGGCGCCCAATCCATGAATCTTCTGTCATCAGAACAAAGCGCCTTGGCCAGCCCACCTCACACAGACCCTGCTTCCTTCCCCAAGCCCCATCTCCTGCCCCTCATCCCCACACACTTTCAACTCCAGCCACAGGAAAGGACTTGTAGTTCCCAGAACATGCCTCTCAGAGTTGATGTTCTCTTGGGCGTTTCAGCCACGCATTCAATAGCATTCATTGGTCTATTCATCTGTACTGGGCCTTGCATCATGCTCTGTTTCATCACTACATGGACTATCTTTTTCCCTCATCAGTCATTCTTCCAGCCTCTCTTATTTGTCATGTTCTCTGAGAAATCATCTTTGAACCAATCAAGCTGAAAGAGGTGCCCCTCTTCTGTATTCTTTGTATACGAGGAGCAGCAGGGAAAGCATGGGGACATGTCTTATTTCTCCCACTGTGCCCTGAGGGCAGAGATGGAATGCTGTTTAAGCATAGTGTGTGGCTTAAGACCTGAGTCATATTAGAAAACCAATAAACACTTGTTGAATAAATGAGCAAATGAACGACTGAAGCTTCCCCATTAGCATGTAAAGCCACAAGGGCAAGGATTTTTGTTGTTTTGTTCTGCTTTATCCTTAGCACCCAGGATAGTACCTGGCACATGAAATATTTGTTGAAATAATTAAAGGTACTTGTCAAAGAAAAATCAAGGCGATGTTGATATTAAAACTCATGTGCAAACTGGCTACTTGCTGTGGTCAGCCTGTCTGTGGATGGGCAGCAGACTTTGATCCTGGGCTAAAAAAGAAAGTAAAGACAAGAAGTGCTTTGGAGGTCAAATACAAATCCATATTTTATTGAGTTAATAACCTGGATGTTAAAACTCTCCCTAAGCCCAAGAGAGACCAGAACATTTACTTATTTGTTTTTACATGCACTATTTTAGAAATCACTATACTAAGCGTTGATTTGACTTCACCTAAAAAGAAAAAGTTAAGATTTTTGGAACTGAAATAGATTCTCATTTGATACAGGTCATTTTCTATGTGTCCGTGTTGCCTGTGGATCTAGAGAAACATATGCAGCAACTCGGCCGCACATGGTTTCCTACACCAGGAACAGCCAGAACCCTGGGAAATCATGAATGACATCACCCTTATTGATCTAATTTCTAAAAGACAATGGAATAATTTCTTCTTGCCCAAACCTTACTACAGCGGTTTGGACCAGCAATTCCATAGCGGGGCGAGGGGAGGGCTGCCCCGACAAAGGACAATTGTTGACCTCCCCACAGCAGCAGGATGGTTTACAAAGTGATCTTTCTTAGGAGTTCTGCCTGGGACTATTGTACACATGACAGGTGCTCTTACGTAAGTAAGGCCGAGTTGGATTCCATTTGGATTTCTTTTCTTCTTAAAAGCGTCTTTCTCTGGAGTTGTCCTAAGTCACTAGAACAACAGAAGGGAAAAGTGAGATCTTGAACTTCCTGGGGAATCGAGGCAGGATTTCCTTCCTCTTTCTTTACTCATCCACCTTTTCACGGCTGCCATCCGCTGGGACCTCTTTCGAGAGGAGCTTTTATTCCCTGCTTCCTTTCAGGCTTCTGCCTCACATAATCTTCACTTTTCTTTTCACAAAGAAAACTAGGACTCCCATTTATTTTATCCAATCCACCGCTACATTCAGCCTTGAAAACAGCATGCAGCGCATTATCCTCACGGGAACAAATAGCGGAATGGAGCCTGACTATTTTCCATGAGGCTGGTTTTTGCTAATCAAACACATTTATTCTCTGAAACATTTTCAGTGCCTGTTGAGAAATAAGTGGTACCAGAAAGGACAGTATCTCTCAGCATGCAACTTAGAAATGTATAGACAATAGGTCTTAATGTGAAAATAAGTCAATAACTTGTGGAGGGACAGTAGGACCATTTTATGTATGATCAAGATGGATACCCTATGGGTACTCTTGACCTAACAGTTCTGCTGTAGGATTCTAGCTCACAGAAACACTCATGCCTGGAAGCAAAGGCATATGAATGGCATTACTTATTGAAATATGTATATATTTATATATACAGAGCCATATGAACTGATGAAAAGAGACACACTGTATATTGCAATGTGGAAAAAATTCATTGCAGAACAATATGTAATATATGGTTCCACTTTTGTTTAAATAATCCACACCATATGTATATGGATGTATGTCCTTTTATATATTTACAGATATAAAGAAGTCTGGAAAGACAACCAACAACAAACTGTTAATGGTGGTTCCTTCCTCTGGAGAGTGAAATTGGGGAAGTTTCACTTTTTACTTCATCAGCTTTGGTATTATTTTAATTTATTTTTAGAAAACAATAAGGGAAATAAATAACTGAATTAATACAAGGTAGTTAACACTCATAAAGTGCTTATTCTGAGCTGGGCAAGTGCTGGACACTTTATATATCATCTTACTTGTTCCTCCAACTTTCTGAAGTAGGTAATATTATCCCCGTTTACAGATGAGAAAACAGATTCTGAGAAGTGAGTAACTTGCCCAAGGTAACAGGGCTACTAAGTAGCAGATCTGGGATTCGAACCCAGAGCTTTCTGACTTCAAGGCCCAAAATTTCCCACTGGGGGGCGCCTGGGCGGGTGGCTCAGATGGTTAAGCGTCTGCCTTCGGCTCAGGTCATGATCTTGGGGTCCTGGGATCGAGTCCCGCATCGGGCTCCCTGCTCCTTGGGAGCCTGCTTCTCCCTCTGCCTCTCTCTCTCTCTCTCTCTCTGTCTCTCATGAATAAATAAATAAAAATCTTTAAAAAAATAAATTAATTAATTAAAAAATATTCCCATTGGTCCAACAATGCCATTTCATGTGATATAGTCCTGGCTCAGTAGATGGGCTTATTAACACTGCCACATGGCTGCTGAATGTTAAGTTTATTCTTTAATACACAAAAGGGGAAGGAATAGTATAATGAATCCATGTGCTCATTATCATCCAGAGGCAACAATTACTAATATCGTATGTCATTGTTTCATCTACTCCCAACACATACTTTTTACTTTTTAGGAAGCCTTTTAATGCCAATTCAAGACATCATATCATCTCCCCATAAATACTTTAATCTCTAAAAATAAGAACTTAAAAAAAACCCATAATGGTGTGATATCATTTTCACACAAAAAGATAACAATCATTCCTTAATGTTATTAAAGCCCAATTCATGTAAATTTTCCCAGATTGTCTCAAATGTATCCTTTTGTGGTTAATCAAATTCATGTCTCTTAAATCTTTGTCTCCTTGAATCTATAATTTCTCCCTTCCTTTTTCTTCATATGACTTACATATTGCAGAAGCTGAGTCGAATTTCCCATCTTCTTGATTTGATTTCTTATATCTTTATGGTGTCATTTAACATGCTTCTCTATCCTTTATATTTCTCACAAACTGGTGATTAGAGACATTAAATTCAGGTTCAATTCTTTGGGCAAGACTTTTTCTTAAGTGGTGATGTGTACTTCCTACTGCATTTTATCAGGAGGCAACTAGGGTCTGGTTGCCCCATTTTTAATAATGCCAAGGTTGAACACTGAGTTCCGGGGATGCCAGCCCGATACATACATTATGAAATTCCTCACTGACCTTCCACCTAATAGTGTTAGCAGCCATCGATGGTTTTTGCCTAGATCCATTTTTTCATTAGGGGCTTAGGGTCACTTAAAATTCTGTAAGACTTAGGGATTTTTTTTCAAAGATTTATTTATTTATGAGAGAGAGAGAGAGAGAGAGCATGAGTGAGAGGGGTAGAGGGACAGGAAGAGGAAGAAAGAATCTCAAGCCAACTCCACGCTAAGCGCAGAGCCAACACAGAGTTTGATCTCATGACCCTGAGATCACGACCTGAGCGGAAACCAAAAGTCAGACACTTCACCAACTATGCCACCCAGCCGCCCCTAAGACTTAGGTATTTTTTAACAAACATCCTAAGATAGCAATACTACGTCTTAGTTTTGGGGCAAGATATTAAAAAAAAAAAATCTTCTTTTATCTACTACCCCTCATGGATTTTTCTTGTTTTTGTTTCTGCAAAAGTAATTGAGTTTTTATTGTGTTTTATTTGAGCTTTTATGAGTAATTGAGTTTTGTTTTCCTGAGACCATCAGTATTCTGAAAATTTCTAAGCCCCATGTGGGACCATTTTGCTACTTAGGTTGACATTTTTATTAACCTGTTATTCGGAATTTTTATCTATGCTTCAATTCCTAAATAATTCATAAAAAAGTAAAAAGAAACAGATCTCCCATTCTTCTGTGACAAATATCACAGTACGCCAGCTAACCTCCTCTGAGTCATTTTCAATTTCATGCCCAGGATAAAGGTGGTTTCTGTCAGTGATCCTAAGTCAATTCTTACTCGTCTCACATTTATTGTAGCTTCTGTCCTGCTCTGAGGCTAAAGAGAGGAAAGGACAGTAGCTTCTGTCCTCCAAGGGTTTACAATCTCCTACACCAATAAAATAGGGAAATGTCCCAAAGGTTCCTGGGGTACAGGGAAGAGGCACCCCCAATTATGGAATCAGGGAAAGCTCCTTAAAGGAGATGTTGAGTTTTAGAGGACGAGTGGAAAGTAACTAGGCGAAGGACATTCCAGGAAAAGAAAACCCATACAAAGCATGGAGGCAGGAAAGAATAGGCCCTTTCAGAGCACTGCACATGGTTTTGTATGGCTGGAGAGTAAGGTTTATAGGGGTGGCCGTGGTGGGGAAGGGCAGGGGCAGGGCATGAAGCGCCTTGTCTGCCATACTAAAGAGTTAGGATGTCCTTGAAGGATTTTAAGCAGAAGAGTGACAGGATCTAATTTATGTTGTATATTTTTTCCTCAATAGATTTTTTTTCTCTATTGAAGTCAAATTCACATAACATAAAATTAATCTTTTTTTTTAAGATTTTATTTATTTATTTGACACAGAGAGACACAGCGAGAGAGGGAACACAAGCAGGGGGAGTGGGAGAGGGAGAAGCAGGCCTCCCGTGGAGCAGGGAGCCCGATGCGGGGCTCGATCCCAGGACCCTGGGATCATGACCTGGGCCGAAGGCAGACGCTTAACGACTGAGCCACCCAGGTGCCCCAAAATTAATCATTTTAAAGTGAACAATGCAGCGGTATTTGGCACATTCACAGTGTTGGACAACCATTACCTCCGTCTACCTCTAAAACACTTTCATCGCCCCAAAAGGAAACCCATACCCATTAAGAGGGCACTCCTGATTTCCCCCTCTCCCCAGCTCTGGCGACCACCAGTCAGCTTTCTACTTCTGTGGATTTACCTATCCCCTCAGTACATTTTCATTTCTAGAAATTACACAAGTAATATGGATTCATTACAGAAGAATCAGAATATAGATGAGCAAAAGAGGAAAATAAATATATCTCATAATCTTAGCATCACAGTTAACTACTGTATGCGGTGATCCTTCTAAGCAGTTTTTTTCTGCGTTTCCCCGCCCCTAGCCTCCATGTCCTTTACAGGGCCCTCCAACCTTCTGGAGTACCCCAACTCTTGAGACATAAAAGAATTCTGCTCAAACCCCTATCCTATGAATAGTCCCTCCCAATAGCTCTGAGGGTTCTGGGGGGTTTTGAAGAGGGAGGCTGGGGTGTCCTCCCTTTAGCCACCTCCAGCTCTGATTTTCTGCCTTGATCCCTACCCTTCATTCACCTCCTGGGCACATTGCCTCTTCTATACTTCCCCAACTCCTTCTCTCCCCAAAATATGGCCTCAACAAGGTGGTATGTTAGCAAATACTTAAAAAAAGATTTGGGGGCAACAGAGGATGGCTTACATTGAAGCACAACTCCGAGACAACTTGAAACTGAGTTTCAGAGACGAGTTCTAAGAGTCCAGTAGTCATTCTCATTGGCCCTCTCTCCACCTGGAGCTACAACAGCATTAGCTGCAGGCTTCCCTCCCTCCCTATCTTTTCCATTTTTTAAATTCAATCTCCTCTAACTCATTTCCAATTCCCATTCCCTTTTGCACAAGGCAATTCAAGGCTCCTTTTGCTTTGCTCCAAACTGCAAAGCAATTCTAAACTATTCTGCTAAGTCAAAATGGTCCCTCCCTATGAGAACTCTAGTGCCAGGTTGTCCAACTCATAACTTTCCCCCTACTGGCTGCATTTCCATTATTCTTTCTTATTTTAAATATCTTTCCTTAAATATTTTTTGTTCCTATTCTTCTACATCTTTTTTTTTTAAGATTTTATTTATTTATTTGACAGAGAGAGACACAGCGAGAGAGGGAACACAAGCAGGGGCAGTGGGAGAGGGAGAAGCAGGCTTCCCGCAGAGCCGCAAGCCCAATGCGGGGCTCGATCCCAGGACCCTGGGACCATGACCTGTGCCGAAGGCAGACGCTTATACGACTGAGCCACCCAGGAGCCCCTCTACATCTTTTTTTTAAAAGATTTATTTACTGGGGCTCCTGGGCGGCTCAGATGGTTGGGCGTCTGCCTTCGGCTCGGGTCATGGTCCCGGGGTCCTGGGATCGAGCCCCGTGCCTGGCCCCTGGCTCCTGGCCCAGCGGGGAGCCTGCCTCTCCACCCTGCTCGTGCTCTCTCTCTCTCCCTCCCTGTATCTCTGTGTCTCGAATGAATAAACAAAATCTTAAAAAAAAAGATTGATTTATTTATTTATTTGTGAGAGACAGAGAGCACATGCGAGCAGGGGGAGGGGCAGAGGGGGAGAGAGAAGCAGACTCCCCACTAAGCATGGAGCCGGAAGTGGAGCTCAATCACATGACCCTAAGATCAGACTCCAAGCCAAAATCAAGAGTCCAACACCTAACTGACTGAGCCACCCAGGCCCCCCTCCACATCCTTTGAAATGGTTGCACACATCCCCTATTTTGGACACTTAGGTGGTTTCCAATGCTTTATTATTATAGACAGTTCCATGTTATATAGTAAAGATTATTAAGGGTATATATATCCTTATTATACATATGGATATATGTCCTCAATTACTTCTTTGTTGTACATTCCCAGTTGTAGCATTGCTAAAGAGTAAATCCTATCTAATGGCTTTTATATATACCCTCTAGAAGAACTGTATGAGTGGATATACCCAATAATGTTTGAAAGTGCCTGAATCTATTAACCCTTGTTAATAGTGCATATATTTATTCTTATTTTTTTCTTTGTGGTTTTAATTTACATTTCTTTGACTTATATAGTGGAGTTTAACTTTTTTGCTTATTAGCCATTTGAAGTTTTTTTGTGTGTGTGTAAAATACTTTTTCTGGTCAACTGTATAGTTTCATTTTTCATTTATTGATTTGGAGGTTCTTTGAATATTAAGGATATAAGCCTTTGGTTAAGGGTATTTCCTACAATATCATTTCTTTTAACTTAGTTTATGATGAATTTTGCAGTATAAAAGATTCACCTTTTTATACAACCACATCTATCATCTTTTATGAGCTCTGTTTTTAGTTTCATATTTAGAAAGTCATTTCTTACTCCAAAGTTTTATTGATATTCGCCTGTATTATTGTCTTCTTAAAATTCTTAATCCTTCTGGAATCTATCTTTGTGCACTATGTGAGTTTGGGTTTGTTTTTCATGGTGATACAGTTACCTTAACACTCCCCACTGATAGGGGGCACAGGCTTTTTTATGTATGCAATTCTTCTATGTACTTAAGATATATTTCTGAACTGTGCCTTTTACCTAGTAATGTTTTTATTATTGTATCTTGCTGGTTCATCTTAATATCTGGTAAGAAAAGGCTTTTGGGGTACTATTCTTCCTAAAGATGTGCTTGACTTTCTTTTTGCCTTTTTTCTTTTTTCTTTCTTTTTTGTTTCTGTTCAAAACATTTACTTTGCACCTTATACAGGACACCCTGAAGTTTGCATCATGACTTGAGAGTTACCCCTGGGATCTACAGGCAGTATGTCCATCTCAACAGCATGATTCTGGGAGCTGGGGAGTCATGCAAACACAGGCAGGACTTTCAAGGGAGAAAGGGTGCAGAGCAGGCATGTACTTCAATCCTTTCTTAAGGAAAAGCCGGTAGAGCATTCTGAGTCACTGAAAACTGGTGCAAAAGTTTTGCAAAATAAACTTTAAATAGATTTCTTTCACATTCTAAAAAAAAAGTTCTAGCTATTTTTATTGAGGTTTTGTTAAATGTATAGGCTTAGCCTGAGGAAAATTAATATCTTTACAATATTAAATCTTCCAACACAGTAATATAGAATGTCTCTCCTTTTATTCAAATCTCCTTTTAGATTCTGTGGTAAAGGTTTGTAGATATGCACATTTATCCTTAAGTTTATTACTAGCCACTTTGATTTTTTTTATTACCATGATATATGTGTTCTTCATTTCTATTTTCTTTCTTAGTTAATTCTTGCTGGTATACATTAATTTTTAAATATTTCTGTCATAATTGCCAAACTTTCTGAACTCTTGTTAGTTCTAACAGTTTTTCAAGCAACCATACAGTCTTCAAATAATGATAATTTTCTCTGTTCCTATCAAATATTTTTACCTCCCTTATCTCTTTTTCTCATTATTGCATTGACTGGCACTTCCAGAACAATCTTAAATAATGCTAATGACAGTCAAATTATTAACTTTAATGGAAATGCTTCTAATGTTTTATTGCTAAGTATAATATTAGCAGTTGGTTTGAGAGCAATATTCCTTAACGTATTAACATGTTTAAGATTTTCTTTAATCAAAAATGTATGTTGATTTTTAGAAATTTTTTTAGCATCCTGTTAAGATGATCATATAATTTTTCTCCTTGACATCATTGATCAATACATATAATATATTCTTTATTGATGCCATAAATTACGTACATAGGTACTTTTACCATTGAACTTTTCTTTTACCATTGAACCTTCTAAGCTCTTCTTGGTCATGGCGATTTGCCTCTTAAAATTATAACTGCAGGTTTAGTTTGGAAAATGGATTGGAAGGAGACAATGACAAAGGTAGAGAGAACATTTAGGAAGCAATTACAGTTCTGAAATAAAACAATGGCAGTGGAAAGAGAGAAGAGGTCTAGATCTGAGAGATGTTTAGGAAGAAAGATCAATAGTAGCTCCTTGGATATGAAATCTGAAGGGAAGAAAGGAATCTTTCCTTCCAAGAACTGCTAGGTTCTTGGTTTGGAGACATTTACCAAGACAGGGTTACGAGAAGAAAAGCAAGTTTGGCAGTGGGGGATTGGAAGAGAGGATAAAGGATGAACTCAATTTTAGGACTGTTAAGTTTGATGTCCTGAGTGGAACATCCAGGTAGAGACAGGTAAGTCATCATCTACATGGATCTGGAGCAGAAAGACCTGGGCTGCAAATATCAACTTGGTGATTATCAGAGCATAGAAGACAGTTAAGTGTAGAGCATGAGAATACAAGGCCACAAAGAATGACTCATTTTAAGAGATGGGAGAAGGAAGAAGTGGTTGTATATGGCACACAACTTTACTCCCCTTGACTACTTCCTTCTTTCCAGAGGCACCATTCACCTGCTGGGCTGCTGCCTCTGCTGAGTTCCCTGGAGTCAGAAAGGAAGTCCCAGACCTGTATGACCTGCACACCCTCCCATCTGTACTGGTTTCTCCTCACTCTCAGATAAGACTAAACGCCATACCACAGGACATGAAATCTTGCTTCTGCAGATGGTGTCAGTGGACCAGGTAATGCACCATAGAAGTCACACAGAAGGGGCACCTGGGTGGCTCAGTTGGTTGAACATCTGCCTTTGGCTCAGGTCATGATCTCTGGGTGCTGGGATGGAGTCCCACATCGGGCTCCCTGCTCAGCGGGAGAGCCTGTTTCTCCCTCTGCCCCTCCCCCTCTGTGATCTCTCTCTTTCAAATGAATAAATAAAATCTTAAAAAAAAATAAGTCACACAGAAGGACAAGAGAGTTAGCTTCTTGTGGGGCTTGACAAATGGGAAATGAGAGATGGAAGTGAGGTGGACAGGTGCATTTTTCTCATTTTCCCCTTCTACACACTATTTCAAGGTTGGGATTCCTCCCTATGGCCATGACAGAGAACCTCTGTGGCTCAAGGAATCTACCTAAGTCACCTGCTATTTCTCACCATGGCTGGCTGGGAGTAGTGCCAGCATGTTAACATATCATACTGCACTGCTTGGCTTTTCTCATTGTTAACTTCCTGAGCTTGTACCTAACCCCTTCCCCACACACACAAAAAAATCAGCACTTTAATATTGACCCCAGGTGCTATAATCTAGAGAATTTTCACTAAGACACAGATGCTAAACTGGTAAATTGAATAGGAGAAAGACTATTTAAATCAACTCTTCATTTGGACTTGGATCTTTAGAGCATGTGTTCTATTTTTCTGAGATTTCAACATGATGTAATGAGAAGGGGAATAAAAAGGAGGGCACTGTAAAGGCATGAATCGTGATTAGATCTGCAAAAGGTAGAGCAGGAACAAGTAGAGAACTGTCAAATTAGAAGATGAAAAGGATATTAAACATTAATATTAGAACAGCTGTTGAGTTCACATATTACCCTAGGTTAGGCTATTGAAAGAACATAGCAATCTGGTTTTATTTATTAAATCACTATCAAAAGTACTAACAATATCTAGCAAAAACTGTCATCCATAAGATGTCTATTTGCTTTGCTACAACAGAAAGGCTACAACAAATAGCCTTTATCTATTGGCCTTTCTCATGAGGAGGGCAATGTCCTGGGCTTAATGGAAGTAGGGCAGTTGCTGGGGGGAGGCTTCTCAAATTAATAAGACTTAGATGTACACTGAAGATGATATGGTCTCAGAAGCGTAAGTACAATGAAGTATACAGATTAATACAAGATCATATAACATTTAAAAATTACCCAAAAAAAGGGTACAAATAAAATTCTAAGAAGATCAAAGAAGGGAGAGATTATGTTAGTGGAAAATAATTGGGAAACACTTGAGAGAGGTGGTACATTTGTTAGACCTAATTTTAAGGAAGGAGAGTCAGACAATAAGAGTAAAAAACCAGCACAGGGGCAGGAAATAACAGTATAATTGTAGAATGATAGACCTTAACAGATTTGAGGGATATATCCAAAAACTTTGAGAATCCCCAAATAGTCATAAACCACTGTATCATACATCTTCCCCCACAAAATGCATATATAATACTGAGTATGTAGATACAAAGCCATCATGTGATGTGAAAGATGGACTATCAGCTAGCCTTGTATACCATCTAAATGATTTGCTTCTTCATGTCCATATCCAAGTACACATGATGCAAATTTGGATCTCAGCAAAATGATACATGACTGCGTTTTACCCAGGGACAATCAACCTTGAATGTTAAATCCATAAATATCAACAGCCTACTGAAGTTCCATCTGGCTGAAGTGTTCAGCATGAATCAACCCAGAAAAGAATTCCGCTTGTTTTAAGAAAAAAGGAAACATTTTATCATTTGTTTGCAATTTCTTAATATTTCTTCTATTTTGATGAAGCTCATTTCATGAACATATCTTGTGTTTTAGCTTCTTCTCTTCTATCTACACTCCTACCTAACACCAGGAGAAAATTCATCCTCAGGTCAAGAAGCATAACTAGACAGGTCCAACCCCTCAGCAGGCCTTGTAGACCACGGAGGACCATCAGAAGAGTGGCCCATGGTAGCTCTTCTGTCCATCCTGGGTCTGGGAACACAGCCAAGTAGAAACCTTAGTGGTAATCAGGACCCTACAGTATAGTCTGGAAAAAACTCTAACTTTGATCACATCCCAGTGTCTCTCTCCTGGTGGCTCTGACAACCTTTAAGGTGAAGAAGAAAAAAGGGGATTGCAGGAAGATACAATTAAGATTGCACTCATGCACATGCACGCACATGCATACACTCACACACAAACCAAAACCAAATGAACAAACAGTGGTCTCCATTGTTTGGCTTGCTGCCAGAAGTAGCAGGCACTGAAAGAACAAGAAGCAGTTCCCAAGAACAACCTTTCCACAAAGCAAAGCCCTGAAGAGTTAACTGACTCATGGAAGCCTAAATGGGCTTTCAGAAGCTTCAAATGAGGGCTTCAGTCAGCCGGGGCATGGATCAGGACAGGAAGGACTTGAGAAGAAACAAACACCAATTAAACTCTTGGCCATTACCCTGTGATACCAATATTACAAATCTGATTTTGACCAAAAACCTCTAAAACCAGAAAGAAAATGTCCTACTGACTACAAAAATATTTCCCTGTCCTCTTGAGGTTATAACACATTGAATGGATACAACAAAAAAAGTTAAAGTCATGCTTCAGTGGATTGCTTAAATGATGAATTAAAGAGAGAAAGAGCATTTCTTGTCAGTAATCCCTGAACTTCATTTCTAAAGGCCTTAATATATAATGAAATTTGATAGACCATTTGGCAGCTATTAAATGGGACCATTAGGAAAGCTTCATAGAAACATGGGTGAATGATCCTTAAATAAGGTTGAGTGAAAAAAAATCAAAATATAAAACATCTGGAATTACAATAATAGCCTACATTTATTAAGGATTTATAACTGAAATATACATATACACATGGATATGAATTAGAATGGAAGTAGTTGTATTAGGATATGAGATTTGGGGTAATCTTGATTTTCTTGAAAATTTTTTTTGATATTATCACAGCAATTTATCAATTAAAACAAGTATAATCAAAAAACTAATTCTAGAGGAAAAACTGATGAATACCCAAATTACTGCTACTGATTTTCATATGCTTTGTCATGCATCCAAGTTTATAATGGAAAGTATTAACAGGAAATTTGACTTCTATAGGAAACAACAAAGCAGTCACTTTGTAAACTTAAATTTAAAAAGTACAACAGAAAATGAGGGGTTTAGGTTTGAAAGCTTAAAAAGAAAACTTAATTTAAAACAGTGTTCAGGGGGCGCCTAGGTGGCTCAGTAGGTTGTGTCTGACTTTTGATTTCAGCTCAGGTTATGATCTCAGGGTTGTGAGATCGAGCCCAGGGTCAGGGGCACTCAGTCAGTCTGCTTGAGATTCTCTCTCTCCCTCTCCTTCTGCCCCTCCCCCTGCTTGCGCACACTCTCTCCTCTCTCTCAATAAATAAATAAAATCTTAAATCTTAAAAAAATCTTAAAATCTTAAAAAATTAAAAAATAAAACAGTGTTCAGGGGCACTTAGCTGGCTCGGTCTCTAGAGCATGTGACTGTTGATCTTGGGGCCATGAGTTTGAGCCCCACACTGGGCATAGAGAGACTTAAAAAATTAAAAAATAGAACAGTGTTCATTTCAGACCCATGACATGAAGGGACCATGATGTTGCTTCGGCTGTTCTAGGGATTCCCATGTGAGGCCCACAGTGTAGCAGTTTTGTAGTTGGGGGCTCTGTATCCACACTTCAGCTCCACCACTGGAGTTGTAGCTCTTTAGTCAAGTTACTTAAGCTATCTAAGCCTTAGCTTCCTCCTTTTTAAAATGGAAATATAGATAACCCACCTCAAAAGATAGTGGTAAGTCTTCAACAATATAAAGCATGTAAAGCAAGCACCTAATGCCTTGCACAGTAGGCAGTTCATATTCAGTAAATGCTAGTTCCCTTATCTCTCCATTCCCTTTTCAAAAATCCACCATACAAAAGTGGATTTACCTGTGACTGAGTTATCACCAGGTTATTAATAACACCATTTGCCACTTATTAGCTGCCTACTAGGAGACTCATTACCTGGCACACAGTAGGCTCCCAGTTAGATATGCTTAATGAATGGATGGATGCATGGATGGATGGCTTAGTCTCTGTCTTCAGATCCCTGGAGGAAGAACACTGGGTTCGTTCTACATATTTCTAAAGAATACAGCTGGGACCAGAAGGTATAGTGGTAACCTCTATTTTTTGAGGAGAGAGAGCGGGTTTGACTAAGGCCAGGCTATTGAAGACCTTGGGAAGAACAGAGTGAAAGGGGGGCTTTTCTGACTCCCCAGGTCTTTGGACTCTGCTGGAGTCACCCTCTCCATCTCTGGGTCTGAGAGGACAGCACCCTGCCAGAGGTGCATTGCTCACTTGCCTTCTTCCCTGATGCTCTGAGGGTGGACCTTTGTGGAAGGCCTGCTCGGCTATAACAGGCCTTCCACATGCTCAGGCCCAGGTGCAATGCATGGGCTGTTGCCACTTAATTTCCTTGGACAGTAGGTAGAAGCTACCAGGAGACAGTTTCATATAAAACCAAGAACAGCGTTCCAATAAAGCTGTCCAAACATGGAAAAGGCTGCCTCATTACCAACCCCTGGGCTGGGAGGAATGTTGCTACAGTGTTATGTTGGAGAGAGAATTCTAGCTTTAGCTTGATGGTTAGAGAGAAAAACTTCTAGCCTGAGATTTTGATTTCATTCTACTCTGTGTCACACTCTTAAAACTAAGCTTTCTACTGACACCTAGAGACTTACTTGTAAATGTTTCTATAAATCCAACCCTGAGGAAAGCTCCACTCTTGGTTCAAATTTTCAACTCCACTTGGGCCTATAGGTATTCTCCTTCTGTAGATTCTCCCAGGGGAGGAGTCTCACAAAAGACTAAATATTATGATCTTGCAATCACTGTGTCTTTTTTTTTTAAGACTGTAAGTAATCTCTTCACCCAATGTGGGGCTCAAACTCACAACCCCAAGATGAATAGTCGCATGCTCTACCGACTGAGCCAGCCAGGCGCCCCGCAATCACTGTATCTTGACACAGCTACAGGACCAGCACAGAAACACAGAGGAGGTCCCTCTCTGTCTCAGCCTCATGGAGAAGGAAACAGGTCACATACATGACACAATAAATTACCGTGAGGGAAAACCTGCCAAATAGCTAATGTGGGTGATTAGCGTCATGAAAGTTAAAACAATAAAAATAACTCTGTGATCTGGGGAGGAAGAGCTTTTGCAGAGGGAGTGAAACTAGAGCTGGTTCTTGATGGAGAAATAACCCAGGAAGGTAAGGCAGGGTGGGAAGAGGTGGCCGTGAGTATAGTGAAAGAGATTCGTTGGAGTCCAGTAGACCCGTATCAAAACCTGGCTTCTCTTCACCAGTCACAACTTCAGCTAATTTCTTCAAGTTTCTGAACATCAGCCTCCTCCTTTTCCAATGAGGACACTCATGCCTTCCTTGAAGGCTTGCTATATGGATTAGAGATAACACATATAATTTGGCTTGCTGGGTGTTTGGCATATAATAAGCACTCCAATGGCAGCTTGTATTGCTGTGGATTTGACACAGGGGTGGATCTGGTGTGTTCAGGGAATATGACATGAGACAATTTGGGGCAGTGTCTATGTGGAAGCACAGGAAGTGAGTCTGAGGCTGCGTTACGTGCTGGAGAGAACCCAGGTCGGAGTCAGGAGACCTTGGTTTGAGTTGTTGATCTCATTTTACCAGACAAGTCACTTCCTTCCTCAGGGCCTCTCTTTCCCATCTGTGCAGTGAGGACGTTGGTCTAGAGAAGTATTTCTTTACCCTGGCTGCATACTGGAATCATCTAGAGAGTTTTTCAAACTTCTAATGACCATGCCTCACTCCAAACCAACTAAATCAGAATTTCTGGGGCTGAGACTCCAGACAGCAGAAAAAAAATTTTTTATTGAGATATAATTATTCACATATTTAGTGCATACAATTTGATGAGTTTGGACATATGCACACAACCAAGACATTATCACCACAATCAAGGTAATAAACATATCCATCACCTCTAAAAGTTGGTGTCCCATTTTTGTGTGTGTGGTAAGAATACTTAACATGAGATCTACCCTCTACATTTTTAAATGCACAATACTGTGCTATTAACTATATGCACTATGTTGTACAAAAGATCTCTAGAATTTATTCATTTAGCATAATTGAAACTTTACACCCGTTGAACAACTCCCTATTTCCCTCTCCCCCAGCCCCTGGCAACCGCCATTCTATTCTCTGCTTCCAATTCTTTGACCAGTTTAGATACCTCATAAAAAGGGAATCATAGAGTATTTGTCCTTCTGAGACTGGCTTATTTCACTTATAATGCCCTCTAAGTTCATCCATGTTTTCACAAATAATAGGATTTCCTTCTTTTTTAAGGCTGAATAATATTCCATTGTATGTATATGCCACATTTTCTTTATCCATTCATCTGCTGATGGACATTTGGCCATTGTGAATAATGCTGCAATGAACATGGGAGTGCAGATATCTTTTTGAGATACTGATTTCAATTCTTTTGGATATATACCAAAAGTGGAATTGCTGGATCATATGGTAGTTTTATTTTTAGTTTTTTGAGGACCCTCCATACTGTTTTCCATAGCAGCTGAATGATTTTACGTTCCCACCAACCGTGTACGAGTCTTCCAGTTTTTCATCATCCTCACCAATACTTACCTTTTGTTTGTTTGTTTTTGTAATAACCATCCTAACGGGTGTTGAGGTGATATCTCATTGTGGTTTTGATTTGCATTTCCCTGAAATGCAATGATTAGTGATATTGAGTACTTTTTCATATACCTGGTGGCCATTTGTATGTCTTCTTTGAAGAAATGTCTTTTCAAGTCCTTTGCCCACTTTTTAATTGTGCTATTTGTTTTTCTTGCTATCAAGTTGTAGGAGTTTCTTAACGTATTTTGGACATTAACCCCTTATAAAATAAATGGTTTGCAAATATTTTCTCCTGTTCCATTCTGTGCCTTTCACTTTTGATTATTTCCTCTACTATGCACAAGCCCGCTTTAATCTGATGTGATCTCACTCACCTATGTTTGCTTTTGTTGCCTATATTTTTGGTGTCATATCCCAGAAATCATTGTCAAGATCAATGTCTAAGTAACTGGGTGGCTCAGTCGGTTAAGCAACCCACTTGGGGTCATGATCTCAGGGTCGTGAGATCAAGCCCCACATCCAGCTCCATGCTCAGGGAGGAGTCTGCTCGAGATTCTCTCTCCTCCCACCCCCAGTGCCCCCTCCCCCATTCACCCTCTCTCTCTGCCTCTCTCTAAAATAAAATCTTTTTGGTTTTTTTTTAGATTTTATTTATTTATTTGATATATGTATAGAAAGGCGGGGGGGGGGATGCAGAGGGAGAGGCGGGCTCTCTGTTAAACATGGAGCCCAACATAGGGCTCGATCCCAGGACCCTGGAATCATGACCTGAGCTGAAGGCAGATGCTTAACCGACTAAGCCACCTAGGCACCCCTAAATAAAATCTTTTTAAAAATAAAGATCAATGTCAAGAGGCTTTTCCCCCATGTTTTCTTCTAGGAGCTTCACAGTTTCAGGTCTTACAGTTTAAGTCTTTAATCCATTTTGAGTTGATTGTTGGGTATGGTACAAGATAAGGATTCAAGTTCATTCTTTTCATGTGGATATCCAGTTTTTCAGTAACATTTGTTGAAGAGACTAGACTGTCCCTTCCACATTGTATATTCTCAGCACCCTTGCCAAAGATCAGTTGACAGTACATCCATGGGTTTACTTTTGGCTCTCTATTCTGTTCCATTGGTCTATATGTCTGTCTCTATGCCAATACCATATTGTTTTAACTACTGTAGCTTTGAAATATATTTTGAAATAAGGAAATGCAATGCCTCCAGCTTACAGACAACAGATTTTTTAAACCTCCCCAGGTGATTCCAACATGGATCCAAGGTTGGGAACCATTAGACTGTTGTCAAAACCAAACTCTGTGCTCTGGAGTTGAAATATGTAATGCAAAGACAGAGTTTGGGTATAAAGAAGAAAAATAGTTTACTACTTTGCCAGGCAAAGGAGGCTGCAGCAGGCAAATGCCTTCAAGATGGTAAAAGCCCATCAGGGTAATAGGTGGTGGGAGGTAGTTAATAGGAAAATACAGGATCTGGAGGTTTCGATAGGTACATGCCGCCAGCTGCCGTCGTGTCTTCAAGATGGTCTCATGACCAGCACTGACACCAGCCATCCCAGTCTTGCTCCTAAGTATACACTGAGGTCGGTGAGATGTCAATATCGACACCAAGTTCCTGGAACAAAGGATTTTACAGAAAAACAAGTGAAGAGAAGGGGGAGGCTTCAAGAATGAGGAAGAGAAAAATTTGTTCAGTTTTAAGTGAAGCCTCGCTGAAGCACTAAGGTGTCCATTTTATTTTCCATCCGGCTTTATGTTTCTGTAGTGGTTTCAAGACTACATAATTTTTAAAGTGTCTTGTAGTTCTAACATTAGAAAGATAAAGAGGGCGCCTGGGTGGCTCAGATGGTTAAGCGTCTGCCTTCGGCTCAGGTCATGATCCCAGGGTCCTGGGATCGAGTCCCGCATCAGGCTCCCTGCTCCTCGGGAGCCTGCTTCTCCCTCTGCTTCTCTCTCTCTCCCTCTCTCTCTCTCTCCCTCTGTCTCTCATGAATAAATAAATAAAATCTTTTAAAAAAAAAAAGAAAGATAAAGAAAAATAGGGGCACCTGGGTGGCTCAGTTGTTAAGCATCTGCCTTCGGCTCAGGTCATGATCCCAGGGTCCTGGGATTGAGCCCCGCATCAGGCTCTCTGCTCAGCCTGCTTCTCCCTCTCCCTCTGCCCGCCACTCCCCCTGCTTGTGCTCGCTCGCTCCCTCTGTCAAATAAATAAATAAAATCTTAAAAAATAATAGATTAAATTAAATCTCCTTACAGCATGCAGCCCACTGACACCTGAGACATGCAGAGTGTGACATTCCTCAAGGAGTTCGCGGCTGCCTTAATGCCTTAATGTTTATATTTCATTAAAGACTAAAAGTAATCTTATCTTGAAAAAGGCTAAATCTTCAAGGTCCTGTAAGACCCTGCTTTCAAAATACAAAAATTCCTTAGAAACCTACGTTATCTCCACCTCCTCTCCCTCCACAAAATTTAAAATGTATAATCAGTCAGCCCTCACCCTTGCAGGTACAGCTTTTTCCAGCCACAGGTCTTATCCCTTCTCCTACCAGGCGAGGAGACCTACCTTTTTGCTGGAAGTTAGTACCCTGGCCTGAATGGTAGTAAGACCCAGAAACTTGATGCCGTTTCTTTTATTCCTAGTCATACAGAGTTGTCTTTTGGGCATAGGACAATCACCTAAGTCACTAGGACAGTTGCCAATCTTAAGACTCTCGTATGAGGTTTCCTCCTCATTGGTCTAATGCGATCCCCTCCACATCTCTGGTCTAGCCACTTCTGACCACGAGAACTCCATTGGGAGCCAGCCGAAACCAGTACCTGACTGAATTAAAATCCAACTGGGGACTGTTTCCTAGGGAAGTCAGCTGTAAGGACCACATATGTTGGAATGTCGCTTAGATCATGACGGACTTCTATCTTTACTATTTTTCATCTGTGTCCCCTACTGACTACTTAAGTTACAAAATTGGGTAATTTCCCCTTGTAAAACTTTTCTAAGTGTTTTCCATGGGTTACAATGGCAGGGCCTTCACACAGCAAGGCAAGGCAATGCAAGTTATCTTGGTCCATATGCCAGCACCCATTTTCCAGTCTAGAATGTGATGGGGAAGTGGGTGGGGGGACCCTAGCATCCCACCTACAGGGCCTTTAACGGCAGGTGGTGATCATAGCGATTTCGTTCAAGGGACACCTCCAGTTGCTTTGATACCAGGAACCTCTGACATCCTTCGAGGGACACAACCCAGGAGTTGGGGAGGAATTTTAGTAATGGACCTTCTCTACTTTTCTAGGAACATGGCATCTTCTTCTTCAGTCCCCAAGGACTTTCCCTTGTGATGCCTTTTAACCCACTAGAATCAATTCAGACTACAAATCTAAGAAAGAAAAAATTGATCTTTTGTAATACTGCCTGGCCTCAGTACTCCTTAGGAGATGAGGAAAAATGGCCCATTAATGGGTCACTAAGCTTTAATACAATCTATCAGTCAGATCTCTTCTGCAAGGAACAGGGCAAATGGACTGAGGTACCCTATGTCCAGGCTTTCAGGGCCCTAACTCAGGATCCAGACCTGAGGGCCTCTTGCAGAATGTGTCTTACCACCAGTTAAGTTAATAAACTCTCTCTGGATAGACTGGATGATGACTGTCTAAATAGGTCCATTCCTCCTAACAAACCTGGACCACTGGAGGAATCACTGGCCCATCCAAACAAAAAGGACACTGGCTCTGTTACTATCCTTCCTCCTTATAAACCCAAAGACCCCTCTGCTCTCAGCCCAGGTGGATATACTAGGAGTGGAACTCCCTATCTCCTAGGAGCTCCACCTAAATTTGGAATGCATCCTTTTAGGGAGGTTGCTAATGGAGAAATGGGCACAATTAGAGTCCATGTCCTGTTCTCCATGGCAGACCTGGTGACTCAGATAAAATAACAATTGGGACTATATTCCAAAAACCTTTCTCAATTTATTGAGGGCTTTCAAAAATTATCTATTATGTTTGATTCGGCCTGGCATGATATATACATATTAACTCACTGTTGCACCCCTGAGGAAAAGAGTCATATCTGGGCAGGGGCTCAAGAGTTTGCTGACAAACAAGAGATTTGTCAATGAGAGATTTGGAACGTTATCTGATGGGGGGGCTGCTGTCAAAAACACCGAGCCACACTGGAATTACCAAGACAGTAGACAGGGAAGGGAAAGACAAGACCATATGATTACTTGTCTAATAGATGGAATGAAAAATGGATTCTCTAAACCTGTAAACTTTGATAAAATTCAGGAAGTTACTCAAGGAGCTGATGAGAATCCAGCTTATGATTCTGAGAATCTATTTCAGGGTTGTTTAAGAGAAGCTATCCTTAAATATACAAATCTGGACCCAAAGTCACCTGAGGGAACAACTATACTGAACACACACATTTTATAAGTCAGTCAGCGCTGGATATCTGCCGAAAACTGACTAAAATGGCCTTAGGCCCTCAAACTCCCAACCAGTGCCTACTAGAGGCAGTAGCTCCTGGAGTCTTTAATAATAGAGATGTGGCTTAAAGCAAGAAAAGGACCAGAGAGCTAAACCGGAGGAGAAGATACAGGCTTAAATACTGGCTGCCGCTATTACAGATCCCCTAAAACACCAGACTAACCAGGAGTCAAAGAAAAAAACAGAATCAGACAAACAATCAGGTAAGTCCCCATGCCAGACCAGACATTGGAGCAAAGAATGTCCAAATAAAGGCTCTCGCCCAGGGCGATGTCCTGTCTGTAAGAAAAAAAGGTGGGGGGGGGGCATTGGAAAAGAGACTGGCCTTATCTCCAGAGAGAGAGGAAGGTAGGAACTCACTCCCTCTACCCCCTAGCCCCCCTCTTAAGAGTAGAAACCAGAGGATTTGGCATGACAGGGCCCTGAGGCTGATCTGGCTCCCTCTGACATCATGATGACTGCACCCCACCCAGACATCTATAAGATATCCAGATAAATGGATATCTATCCAGACAAATGGATAAAGATGTGATACACACACACACACACACACAAACACTCACACACAATGGAATACTACTCAGCCATCAAAAAATGAAATCTTGCCATTTGCAACGACGTGGATGGAACTAGAGGGTATTATGCTAAGCGAAATAAGTCAGAAAAAGACAATTATCATATGATCTCACTCATATGTAGAATTTAAGAAACAAAACAGGATCATAGGGGAAGGGAGGGAAAAATAAAACAAGACGAAACCAGAGAGGGAAACAAACCATAAGAGACTCTTAATCATAGAAAACAAACTGAGGGTTGGTGGAGGGGAAGGGGGTGGGAGGGTTGGGCTAATTGGGTGATGGACATTAGGAGGGCACGTGATGTAATGAGCACTGGGTATTATAGAAGACTGATGAATCCCTGAACTCTACCTCTGAAACTAGTAATACACTATATGTTAATTAATTGAATTTAAATTAAAAAAAAAAGATGACTGTGCCTCAGGTTACCCTGGATGTGGAAGGTAAATTTATCAATTTTCTTACTGATACTGGAGCCATTTACTCTGTTCTTAGTCAGCACTCCAGTCCCACTTGTTTTTGTAGCCATACAATTGCTGGCATAGAAGGAGAAACAAAATGTGCCATTAGACGATGCCTTTAACTTGTAAATATAAAAGTAAATTGGTTACTCAAGTTTTTCTAGTTCTTCCATCCTGTCCTAATCCATTGCCTGGATAAGACTTAATATATAAACTAGGAAGCAGGTTTGCTCTTACTAAAGAAGAGGATGGCTTGTTCTCTTTAACATCTGGGGAATTAAAACCTTACCCTCATATCCCTTCTAATATCTGGAAGGAAGTAAATTCACAGGTCTGGGATTGTGATATCCCAGGTCAGGCTCTTAAAGCCCAACCAGTTAAAGTAACCTTAAAGGATGGAAGCACTATACCTCATAAAAGACAATACTCTTTAAAGCCTGAGGCAGGGGTGCCCGGGTAGCTCAGTCAGTTAAGCATCTGCCTTTGGTTCAGGTCATGATCTCAGGGTCCTGGGATCAAGCCCCACATCCGGCTCTCTGCTCAGCAGGGAGCCTGCTTCTCCCTCTCCCTCCGCCTGCCACGCCCCCTGCTTGTGCTCTCTGTCAAATAAAAAAAATAAAATTAAAAAAAAACAACCCTGAGGCAAAGGCTGGGTCACAACCACTTTAAGTTTCTCAAACACGGTATTTTATTTATTTTTTAAAGATTTTATTTATTTGAGAGAAAGCATAAGCAGGAAGGAATGGTAGAGGGAGAGGGAGAAGCAGACTCCCTGCCGAGCAGGGAGCCCGATGCAGGGCTCGATCCAGGACCCTGAGATCATGACCTGAGCTAAAGGCAGATGTTTAACAGACCGAGCCACCCAGGCTCCCCAACATGGTATTTTAAAGCCTTGTCAATGACCTTATAATACTCCAATTTTACCAGTAAAAAAGCCAAATGGAGAATATCAGATGGTACAAGATTTAAGAGCTATAAATGAGGCAGTGGTGTCTATTCATCCCATAGTGCCAAATCCATACACCCAGGTCCCTGGTGATGCCAAATGGTTTACAGTACTTGATTTAAAGGATGCCTTCTTCTGCATCCCTCTAAGTGAGGAAACACAGCCACTATTTGCTTTTGAATGGGTCTCACCTTCAAGCCCACAGGCTACTCAATTAACCTGGACAATCTTGCCACAGGGACTTAGAGACAGTCCTCGCTTTTTGGGGGCTGCACTTAGCAAAGACCTCCATGGTATCTCCTTGTCTCAAGGGACTATAATCTGATATGTGGATGACATGTTAATCTGTAGCCCCACAAAAGAAATGTCTGATAGTAATTCTAGAACTTTACTTAACTTCTTGGCAGACAGAGGGTATCATATCTCTCCTATAAAAGCACAAATATATAGACAACAAGTACAATATTTGGGATAGGAACTAACACCAGGACACCATATGCTGTCTACTGACAGGAAAAAGTAATAGATCTTGGACCTCCAGCTACAAAGAAACAACCTCATAGTTTGCTAGGCATGGCAGGCTTTTGCGCCTATGGATTCCTGGATTTGGGCTCTTAGCCAAATCATTGTATGTTTCAATTAAAGGCCCTTAGGAAGAACCTTTGCTCTGGACTAAAGCCCAGCAGACAGGCTTTCAAACATTAAAAACTAAACTTTCCTCAGCTGTGGCTTTGGCTTTTCCAAATTTAGAAAAACCTTTCACTTTATATGTAGCAGAAAAACAGGGACAAGCTTTGGGAATTCTTACCCCACAGTTAGGAAATGAAACAAGGCCAGTGGGCTATTTTTCAAAGTCACTTGAAAATGTAGCTCAAGCGTGGCTGGCTTGTCTTCGAGCAGTGGCTGCCATAGCGTTCCTGGTAGAAGAGGCTTCAAAACTTACTATGGGGCAATCCTTAAACTAATGACTCCACATCAAGGGCAAAGTGTCTTAGAAACCAAAGGCCACCAACGGATGATGGAAGGCTGACTTACTAGATACCAGGCTATGCTTTTAGACACACCTGAAATAATTCTTAAAACCTGTCAAACTTTAAACCCAGCTACCCTTATGCCTGGACTTGACCACCATACTTCTATGTTAGAACATAACTGCTCAGAAATTATTGACCTTGTTTATTCTAGCAGATAAGATTTAAAAGAGTCCCCTAATGGGGTGCGTGGGTGGCTCGGTCAGTTAAACATCTGAGTCTTGGTTTCGGCTCAGGTCATGATCTCAGGGTTGTGACATCAAGCCCCGAGTCAGGCTCCGTGCTGGGTGCGGAGCCTGCTTAAGGTTCTCTCTCTCCCTCTGCCCCCCACCTTCTCTCTCCCTCTCTAAAAAATAAAAATAAATAAAATAAAAGATTCCCTTATTGAAAATGCAGATGACAACTGGTTTACCAATGGCAGTAGCTTCCTGGATAAGGGAGAAAGAAAAGCCAGATATGCTATAGTTAATTTAATTAGGATCACTGAGGCAAAAGCCCTTCCAATAAATACTTCTGCTCAAAAGGCTGAATTAATAGCACTTACCCATGCTCTTCAATTGGTAAAAGCCTCAAAAATTAATATTTATGCTGACTCCAAATATGCTTTCCTGGGACAATTTGGAAAGAAAAGGGGTTATTATCAAGCCACAACTCCCCAATCAAATATGGGCCTGAAATAATTACTCTCCTTGAGGCTGTACACCTACCTGAGGAGGTAGTTGTCATCCACCTCAGAGGACATCAAAAGGACATAACTTTAGAATCTAAAGGAAATAATCTGGCAGACTGTGCAGCCAAGCAGGTGGCACAGAATAAACAAATATTAAGTCTTACACCAGTCTTAATCCAATAAAGTCCCTAACTCCACTCTATTCAGAGCAAGAAATTCACATAGCCCAGGAATGAGGATATTTTAAAAATGCACAGGACTGGCTTGTTAATGATGAGGGAAAAATCTTTATACCCCAAATTAACCAATGGAAGGCAATACAGGGTTTACATCAGGCTACTCATTTGGGCAAAAATACCTTAGAATATTTAATTAAAATATTTATTTTTATATATATTTAATATATTTGATGGAGTAAATTCAACAGCTACAATAAAATAGATCTGCCGATCCTGTAGTTTGTGCATAAGTAAATCCAGATGGTGCAATCTGCCCTCCTCCACTTTTAAAACCAGTCCAAAGGCGTGGAACATATCCAGAAGAGGACTGGCAGCTTGATTTCACACAGATGCCTCCTTGCAAAGGCTATAAATTCCTACCAGTGTTGGTTGATACTTTCACTGTTTGAATCAAGGCCTTTCCTTGTAAAATGGAAAAAGCCATGGAAGTAACGAAAGTTTTGTTATGAGGAATTATTCCTAGATTTGGCCTTCCACGATCCCTTCAAAGTAAAACGGTCCTTCTGCACAAATAATTCAACAAATAGCATAGACTTTAAAAATTAAATATTTTCTACATTCAGCCTGGCATCCACAATCCTCTGGAAAGGTAGAGAAAGCTAATCACATTTTAAAATGCTACCTTACTAAACTTAGTCTAGAAACCCAGGTAAGTGGGTTACTCTCTCACCAAAAGGACTTGTCAGAGTGAGAACTGCTCCAAAACAACCTCTAGGATCCAGCCCTTTTGAGTTATTGATGTAAAGCCATTTCTTTTTTTTTTAAATATGTTTTATTTATTTATTTGACAGGCAGACACAGCCAGAGAGGAAACACAAGCAGGAGGAGTGGGAGAGGGAGAAGCAGGCTTCCCACGGAGCAGGGAGCCCAATGCGGGGCTTGATCCCAGGACCCTGGGATCATGACCTGAGCTGAAGGCAGACGCTTAACGACTGAGCCACCCAGGCGCCCCTGAAAAGCCATTTCTTACACGGGTCCTATTATTAGATGAAGATAATAATGCTCTATTAAATTATTCACTTGAGGTTGATTTAATTCATAAGTCACTTAATGAATACATTGATCACATGCTCCCCAAACCTGACAACTATAACTGAAAGTCTACCCCATGTAAGTCCTGGACACATGGTTTATTTTAAAAACTGGAAATCAAATATGGTGGGGGACTTAAATCTAAAATGCAAAGGTCCATATCAGGTCATATTATGTACTCCCACTGCAGTAAAATTAGAGGGGCATTCTTCCTGGACTCCTATATCTAGAATAAAACCTACCTCCTCCATAGGAAATCCATGAGCAAACTAACATGCCTTCTTTCTCCTGTGAACCTGTAGAACATCTCAAACTCCTCTTCAAATGACAATGAAGTTTGTATATTTTCTTTCTGTTCTCTGTTCTTACAATTGGGCACATTACTCTGAACTTCAAAATCAAACAGCTTGCTGGATACATGGAATTCTGTCCATGTCAAGTACATCCCGGTTACCCTGGTGGGTTTCCCCTTTACAAGGTACGATTGGCACTCTCTATATACTTATATTTCAGAAATAATATATAATGATACCCTGTTTTGTAATAAATCTAATACTAACCAGAATGTTTCTTCTTGGCCCACGATGAATATGACATGGAATTTACCAGGACACAACCAAACTTTTTCATACCCTCAAACTATTAAAATATTAACTGACTTTACAAACCCATAAATTGATGCCCACTAACAAGTGCCTAACTTATGAAACCCTAGTTATTGCTATACTGAGGAAGGTATATATCAAATTTGGGACACATATTTATGGCTCACACCCTCCCTTGGACAGCTCAGTCAAAAGGCACTTTTATGCTGGGAACAAAGAAATCATACATATGATACCTGAGCAAATAGCATACGACTTCTAGGTTGGCTATCATTAGAAACAGGTTCTCAAACCACTGTACTCAAGGCTACTGACTGGTTTGCTACGGATTGCATAAGGCGACCTAGAATCAGATGGCTAGCTCCAAATGGGACCCACTGGTTACGTGGAACTAATCTATGGCCCTGGCTTCTTCCAGGGTGGATAGGTCGTTGAGCCTTAGGTTTTGCCTGGATTCATGGGTGCGTTACTGAAATTATCACTACCCCAGCTAATCTTCCCAATTTAAAACAAAGATGGGCACCATCTGTCTTTCGTTGGTATGAGCATTTAGCATCCATCTTTGTTCTGTCTGTAAAGTTAGAAAGCATAATTTGGCATGTGGAAGTCCTTAATAAATACACCATAAGGGCACTCAGTGATTCACAAACCAGCATCTCTACTCAATATTGAAGTCACACAAATGCACAAAGCAGTTCTACAAAAGAGAATGGCTTTAGATGTTCTAACAGTAGCACAAGGAGGTACCTGTGCCATTATCAAAACAGAATGGTGTGTATACATACATCCCAGATTATCATAAAAATGTCAGAGGGCTACTAAAAGATACGAATACTCAAACTGAGGCTTTATAAGATCCTTCCCTTTCTCTTAATGACTGGTTAAGTTCCTGGCTTGGGGGAGGATTATGGCCAACTATGAAGGGTCTCTTTGCCGGACTTCCTTCTTAGAGCCATTTTAATTCTAATATGCTGTCTTCTTCATTGTTTTTTTGCTTGGTGCCAAGACTCCATCACTACAATAACTCCATCACTACAATAACTGCACATCGACAGATGATCCTTTCTACTCAAGGAGATTCACGTATGTTGTCTCCCTTAGATTTGGCTACCTCTGCCTTTTGTAACTCCTACATCCCTAACTGACCAATGTTGACCCATACGTAGGGACATCTCTATTTAGCAGGAAGAAGCTACAAAAGATAAGACCTTCCACCCTCAGCAACCTTAAAGATTTAAGGGTCAAAATGGTTCAATGGGGGCAAATGATAAGGAAAACAAAGGCAAGAAAAATGTAGTTTAAATCAAATCTTCTTACAGCATGCAGCCCACTGACACCTGAGACATGCTGAGCGTGACATTCCTCAAGGAGTCTGCGGTTGCCTTAATGCCTTAATGTTTATATTTCATTAAAGACTAAAAGTAACCTTATCTTGACAATAGCTAAATTTTCAAGGTCCTGTAAGACCCTTTCAGCATACAAAAATTCCTTAGAAACCTACATTAAATCTACCTCCCCTCCCTCCACAAAACTTAAAATATATAATCAGTCACCCCTCACACCTGCAGGTACAGCTCTTTCTGCCCACGGGTCCTATCCCCGTGCTATAATAAAACCACCTTTTTGCACCAAAAACATCTCAAGAATTCTTTCTTAGCCATTTGCTCAAGAACCCAACTTCAAATCACATCAATTTCACCAATGGATACGATGTATTAAGTGGTAAGTGTCAAGCATTCACCAAGAGCTTTTTGTGAGCTATTTAATATTCGCAATAAACCCAAGGGGTAGAGATTTTACAGATGAAGAAATAAGTTTAGAAAGATTTTTATTGGGGGGTGGAGCAAGATGGCGGAAGAGTAGGAGACCTGGATTTCATCTGGTCTCAGGAATTCAGCTGAATAGGGATCAAACCATTCTGAACACCTACGAACTCAACAGGAGATCGAAGATAAGAATAGTAACAACACTCTGAACAGAAAAGCGACCACTTTCTGGAAGGTAGGACGTGCGGAGAAGTGAATCCGAGGCGATATTCAGGAGGATAGACGGCGAGGGAGGGGGCCTCCGTTGGCCGCTTCTGGCGAGTGGTGGAGCCGCGGAGCACAAAATCGGAACTTTTAGAAGTCGGCTCCGCTGAGGGACATCGCTCCAGTGGCTAAGTGGGGGGTGGAACCCTCGCGGGACAGTGTGGTCTCAGGACCTTCGGGGTCACAGAAAGACTGGGGGTGCCTGAGTGTGGCAGAGCTCCCAGGTATTGGAGCGGAGAAGCCGGCTGCAGAGACGGAACCGAGGCGCGGGCTCTCAGCTTGGGGTGGCCATAAACTGTGATCCGCGGCCCAGTCAGGCCACTGCTCCTCCAGCAGGGACCCAACAAGCAGCAGAGCCGGGGAGACTACCCTCCCTCCCCTGGGAGGAGCGGCGCGGAAGTGCACCGCAGGGATCTGCTGGGTTTGGAGACTCCACACGGGGTCGGGTGCCAGATATAGAAATGCTCGGTCACAGGCTGGATGAGCGCGGAGTGCGGCTGGAGACCAGGGAGACGGGAGTGACTGCTTTTCTCTGGGGGTACACTGCGGAGCGGGGCCCCAAGTTCTCGGCTCCTCCGGGCGGAGATTGGGAGGCTACCATTTTCACCCTGGTCCTCCAAAGCTGTACCGAGAGCTTGCAGGGAACAAAAGCTCCTGAGAGCAAACCGGAGCAGCTTGCTTAGCCCGGACTCACAAGGGCAGGGCAATTCCACCTCCGGCAAAGACATTTGGGAACCACAGCAACAGGCCCCTCCCCCAGAAGATCAGCACAAACAGCCAGCAAGCCAAGACCAAGTTTACCGATCAAGGAGAACGGGAGAACTCCAGCGCTAGGGGAATACTGCACATAGAATTCATGGCTTTTTTACCATAATTCATTAGTTTTTCAAAGTTAATTTTTTAACTTTTTTTTTTGAATTTTTCTTTTTCCCTTTTTCAGACATCTTATCAATCCCTTTTTTAAAAAAACATATTTTATTTTTCATTTTTAGAGTCATATTTTTATCCCTTCATAGTAGTTACCCTTATTTTTGGCATATATATATATATATATATAAGTTGTTCTCTCTTTAAAATTTTGAGACACAGTTTCTTCTAACAGATCAAAATATACCCTAAATCACTAGTGTATGGCTTTGTTCTATTCTCCTGCCTGATCACATTCTCTCCCTTTTTTTTTCTTTTTTCTTTTTCTTTTTAAATCTTCTTCTTTTTAAAAAACAACTTATCTTATCAATTCCTTTTATAAAATCTTTTATAATTGTCATCTTTACAGTCATCTGCCATCCCTTCATTGTATCAACCCTTATTTTGTACATATATAAGTCTTTCTTCCTTTAAAATTTTAGCAGGCACTTTCTTCTAACAGACCAAAATATGCCTAAAAGCTAGTGTGTGGCACTGATCAATGCACCAGCCTGATCATATCTGATCATATTCTGTTTTTTTTTGTTTTGTTCTGTTTTTGTTTGTTTTTATCTTTTTCTTTTTCCCTTTTTTTTTTTCTCTCTTCTTTCTTTCCCTTTCTAGTCCCCTGGTTTCAGGTCTTTTCTGATTTGTATAGAGTATATTTGCTGGAGACATTGTTAACCTGTTAGCATTCTGTTCTCTCATTCATCTGTTCTCCTCTGGACAAAATGACAAGACGAAAAAAATCACCTCAGCAAAAAGAACAAGAGGTAGTACCGTCTGCCAGGGACCTACTCAATACAGACATTAGTACGATGTCGGACCTAGAGTTCAGAATCATGACTTTAAAGATACTAGCTGGGCTTGAAAAAAGTGTGGAAGTTATTAGAGAAATGCTTTCTGGAGAAATAAAAGAACTAAAATCTAACCAAGTTGAAATCAAAAAGGCTATTAATGAGGTGCAATCAAAAATGGGGGCACTAAATGCTAGGATAAATGAGGCAGAAGAAAGAATCAGCGATATAGAAGACCAAATGATGGACAATAAAGAAGCTGAGAAAAAGAGAGATAAAAAACTACAGGATCATGAGGGCAGAATTCGAGAGATAAGTGATACGATAAGATGAAACAACATTAGAATAATTGGGATCCCAGAAGAAGAAGAGAGGGGCAGAAGGTATATTGGAGCAAATAATAGCAGAGAACTTCCCTAATGTGGGGAAGGAAACAGGCATCAAAATCCAGGAGGCACAGAGAACCCCTCTCAAAATCAATAAAAATAGGTCAACACCCCGACATCTAATAGTAAAACTTACGAGTCTCAGAGACAAAGAGAAAATCCTGAAAGCAGCTCGGGAGAAGAGATGTGTAACCTACAATGGTAGAAACATTAGATTGGCAACAGACCTATCCACAGAGACCTGGCAGGCCAGAAAGGACTGGCATGATATCTTCAGAGCACTAAACGAGAAAAATATGCAGCCAAGAATACTATATCCAGCTAGGCTATCATTGAAAATAGAAGGAGAGATAAAAAGCTTCCAGGAGAAACAAAAACTAAAGGAATTTGCAAACACAAAACCAGCCCTACAAGAAATATTGAAAGAGGTCCTCTAAGCAAAAAGAGAGCCTAAAAGCAGCATAGATCAGAAAGGAACACAGACAATATACAGTAACAGTCACCTTACAGGCAATACAAAGGCACTAAATTCATATCTCTCAGTAATTACCCTGAATGTAAATGGGCTAAATGCCCCAATCAAAAGACACAGGCTATCAGATTGGATTAAAAAGCAAGACCCATAGATATGCTGTCTGCAAGAGACTCATTTTAGACCCAAAGACACCCCCAGATTGAAAGTGAGGGGGTGGAAAACCATTTACCATGTTAATGAACATCAAAAGAAAGCTGGGGTGGCAATCCTTATATCAGACAAATTAGATTTTAAACCAAAGACTGTAATAAGAGATGAAGAAGGACACTATATCCTACTTAAAGGGTCTATCCAACAAGAAGATCTAACAATTGTAAATATCTATGCCCCTAACGTGGGAGCAGCCAATTATATAAGGCAATTAATAACAAAAGCAAAGAAACACATTGACAACAATACAATAATAGTGGGGGACTTTAATATCCCCCTAACTGAAATGGACAGATCATCTAAGCAAAAGATCAACAACGAAATAAAGACTTTAAATGAAACACTGGACCAAATGGACTTTATAGACATATTCAGAACATTCCATCCCAAAGCAACAGAATACACATTCTTCTCTAGTGCCCATGGAACATTCTCCAGAATTGATCACATCCTAGGTCACAAATCAGGTCTCAACCGGTACCAAAAGATTGGGATTATTCCCTACATATTTTCAGACCACAATGCTTTGAAACTAGAACTCAAGCACAAGAGGAAAGTCGGAAAGAACTCAAATACATGGAGGCTAAAGAGCATCCTACTAAAGAATGAATGGGTCAACCAGGAAATTAAAGAAGAATTAAAAAAATTCATGGAAACCAATGAAAATGAAAACACAACTGTTCAAAATCTTTGGGATACAGCAAAGGCAGGCCTGAGAGGAAAGTATATAGCAATACAAGCCTTTCTCAAGAAACAAGAAAGGTCTCAAATACACAACCTAATCCTACACCTAAAGGAGCTGGAGAAAGAACAGCAAATAAAGCCTAAACCCAGCAGGAGAAGAGAAATAATAAAGATCAGAGCAAAAATCAATGAACTAGAAACCAAAAGAACAGTAGAACAGATCAATGAAACTAGGAGGTGGTTCTTTGAAAGAATGAACAAGATTGATAAACCCCTGGCCAGACTGATCAAAAAGAAAAGAGAAATGACCCAAATCAACAAAATCATGAATGAAAGAGGAGAGATCACAACCAACACCAAAGAAATACAAACAATTATAAGAACATATTATGAGCAACTCTATGCCAGTAAATTAGATAACCTGGAAGAAATGGGTGCATTCCTAGAGATGTATCAACTACCAAAATTGAACCAGGAAGAAATAGAAAACCTGAACAGACCTATAACCACTAAGGAAATTGAAGCAGTCATCAAAAATCTCCCAAGAAACAAAAGCCCAGGGCCAGATGGCTTCCCAGGGGAATTCTATCAGACATTTCAAGAAGAATTAATACCTATTCTCCTGAAACTGTTCCAAAAAATAGAAATGGAAGGGAAACTTCCAAACTCATTTTATGAGGCCAGCATTACCTTGATCCCAAAACCAAAGACCCCATCAAAAAGAAGAATGACAGACCAATATCCTTGATGAACATGGATGCAAAAATTCTCACCAAAATACTAGCCAATAGGATCCAACAGTACATTAAAAGGATTATTCACCATGACCAAGTGGGATTTATCCCTGGGCTGCAAGGCTGGTTCAACATCCGCAAATCAATCAACGTGATACAATACATTAACAAAAGAAAGAACAAGAATCATATGATCCTCTCAATAGATGCAGAAAAAGCATTTGACAAAGTACAGCATCCTTTCTTGATCAAAACTCTTCAGAGGATAGGGATAGAGGGTACATACCTCAATATCATAAAAGCCATCTATGAAAAACCTACAGCGAATATCATTCTCAAAGGGGAAAAGCTGAGAGCTTTTCCCCTAAGGTGAGGAACGCGGCAGGGATGTCCACTATCACCACTGCTATTCAACATAGTATTTAGAAGTCCTAACCACAGCAATCAGACAACAAAAAGAAATCAAAGGCATCCAAATCGGCAAAGAGGAAGTCACACTCTCACTCTTTGCAGATGATATGATACTGTATGTGGAAAACCCAAAAGACTCCACCCCAAAACTGCTAGAACTCATACAGGAATTCAGTCAAGTAGCAGGATATAAAATCAATGCACAGAAATCAGTGGCATTCCTATACACCAACAA
>NW_027397097.1:6767403-6771178 GCF_003265705.2 Callorhinus ursinus
AAAAAAAAAAGATTTTTATTTGCCCAATACCATGTAGCTAAGTGTCAAAGCTAGAATTTTTCATATATCTCTCTGATGTCCCAAATGAAAACTTGACCACTACATTCTACCATTTCCCATTACTCCCACACAGCCCTGGAAATCATTTCTTTTATCCTGGCTTACCTGGAGGCAAATGTAAGATCCTAATGCTTATGAATGGGTGTATTTCTGTGAACTTAGGCACTTTTACTCTATTTCTCGACAAGTATTTCCGGGCAAATGGGTGAGTTTCTAAACATGGACTATAACTGATACATCACTTTTTATTCAATATTTTTATACTGAAACAGTTGTCTATGGAACATAAGTGGTCCCCAAACCAACAAGTAAGATGCTGCCATCGTGTGGCATTTTTTGTAAGGCCAGGTGTGTAATCCAACAGTGAGGAGAGCTCAATAAGCAAAATTCTAACCCTGTCTGCCACTTTTGTTGTCTTCCTAACTGTAACATCATTTTGTTTCTCCAAATATAATATTAGGAGTGAATCAATACGGCAACATAAGAAAATAGGTAATAACTGAAGACAAAATAATAAAATTGCCCCTCCTCCTGTTTACTAGCAGTATAACACCTTGTCAATTACTTTTTTGGGCCTGAATTTTCTTATCTATAAGATGGGGACAATGACACCCATCTCATACTGTTGCTTTAAAACCAAATTAAAATATATATGTAAAGAGCCTGGCAAATTGTGGGCATTTGATAAGTTTTAGCTCCTTATTCCCTTCCTTTTTTTAAAATCATGTTATGTTAATCACCATACATCACATCATTAGTTTTTGATGTAGTGTTCCATGCTTCATTGTTTGCGTGTAACACCCAGTTAACCCTTCCCTTCTTTCCTGACCCTTTTGCTCTATTTCTGACCTCTTCCCACTGAAGATATCCAGCCTTCTGTTTTCTACCCACTTCCCTAAGTATTTTCCCCATTGTTCTTTCAGTTTCCTGACTCCACCCTGTCCCCACCCCCTCACACACACACAGAAAGGGGGTGTCCACATTTACACACCTGGACACTTACCTTGGTAAGGCAAGGCTTGGTAAGCCTCTCTGCATTATCCAATATGGCGGGGATAACCACTCCTCCACTTCAGCATTTGTGCTGTTGTGGGTATAGCAATGCAAAACACCTCCTACTGGGTTTCACTGAGCAGTTCTCCCATTACTAACAGCATTCATTCTATAATCCCGTCAGAGTCTGGTCCCCTCATATTTTGCTTATCCCTCATCCCTGATCCTTTCACCCCTACCCTGGGGACCTGACACACATACTGCTACTCCCTCTCTGACGCCATTTCCCTTCACTGTCCGGCCTTACTCACTCTGTTCTGCCCTCTCGTCTCCTTCCTTTTGCTGCTCCCTTTGTCTGAAAGGCTCTCCCAGAAAACCACATGGTTTGCTCCCCTACTTCTAAAATTTTCTCAAATATCACCTTAACAGAAAAGGCTTCCTTGACATTCTGTATAATTATATAAGATAGCACAAACACACAAAACCCCAGTAACTGTTCATCCCCTTTACCCTGCTTAGTTTTCATTTGTAACACCTCTTTCCATCCATTATGTTGCCCTAGAGCAAAGGTGAAGGAACTGGTAGCTTCTTAAACTGTTCTTGTGTAGGAGGGCAAGGTTCACTTGGTGGGGCACTGGGTCCTCCATAGTGGATTGTTCCAGGAAACATTAATTTTGTTAGCTGGAGATAACACATTAAGATAAAGCTGTGGAAACTTATTTTTCATTCTTGCTGCTCTTACTCCTCAGCACTTAATCTACTATCTTCCCCTTCATATACCTTAGGATTTCTGCTTCTTCTGGTTTCATCTAATTTTGGTGTTTATCATTTAGGGTAGGAATTCTAAACCCAGAGTTCATGGAAAGGCTTCAAAAGATCCAGAAATAACTTGAAATTAATTGGCAAGATTTTGGGAGTATGTTTCTTTTCTGGGGCAAGGGTCTATGACATTGATCAAATGCAAGGAATCTGTGACTTCCCCCACCTAAAAGATTAAAAACCAGGGGTGCCTGGGTGGTTCAGTCGTTAAGTATCCGCCTTCAGCTCAGGTCATGATCCCAAGGTCCTGGGATCGAGTCCCACATTGGGCTCCCTGCTGGGCGGGAAGCCTGCTTCTCCCTCTCCCACTCCTCCTGCTTGTGTTCCTGCTCTCGCTGTGTCTCTGTCAAATAAATAAAATCTTTAAAAAAAAAACAAAACACCGTTTTAGGGATGACAGCCCAATATTCTCCTATCTTAATATGCTTAATGCTTAAACACCACTTTATAGTATCCTTTCTCAATAGCTTAAGCACCAAGAGTAAAGGGATAGTATTTATCCACTGCTGTGTTAGAGCTGGCATCTAACTAATTCTCAAATAAATACTTGTTGAATGAATGAAGACTCCATGTTGATAAAAGCCTGTTAGTCATTCTGTCCATAATCTTCATTGAACAAGTCTTGTTCTGGTGTTAAGATCTATCTTGAGAGATCCAGTTAGATTTTTTTCACATCTAGAGATAAGGGAAGAATTATCCTACTAAAAAAATGCAAAGCTCACTTTTAACATGTAAGAGCCAGTCATAATACACACTATAAGAGAAGCTGAGTAAAGATGAAATAGCCAGTTGAGCCCCAGAAAGGGAACAGTAAATAGGAAGTTAGGTGGAGTGAAATTCAGAAAGAGGTACTACATAACTAGAATTCAAAGAGTTGATAATCCTGGTAAGAATCAGGATTGTCCAGCTAAATTCAAAAGCAGAAATTTAGGCATATGTCCAAACCACCCGTCCCATCATTAAAGACAAAAGGAAGTTGAAAAACCAGTTGGTTGAGGTTTCTATTTCTAATAGATTAGGTATAATGAAAGGGATTTCTGGCACCTGTGTACTAACTTTAGTTTTAACCTTTATATTTAAAAAAATACACTCTTTGACTCAGGTCATTAAATTACATTTCAGGTGTGTGTGTGTGTGTGTGTGCATATTTTATATATTTTTATATTTTATATTTAACAGATTTTAAAGAGCTTCGTAGATACCTTAGCAATAAGTCCTTACTCCATAGACCTCCTGTTTTTCAGGCAACAGCATCCTTCATACTAAATAAAGGACTGCAACAACAGTTACAAAACAGTAATTCTTTGGCTCTGCTTCCATTCATTCTGCAGGAAAGCCAAACTTCCTTATTTTTTCCCAAATGGTTTTGTTAAGCCCCAAGCACACTTGCAAAATAGTTGTCTTCACCACCATTTTCTTCCTGCCTGCTCCAGCTCTACCTCTCAGTAGAAACCCCTCTGTTCTCTTGGGGCTTAAAGGACAGATAGGCTGCTGCTGTTTTGTTTTGTTTTGAATTATGTTCAATTAGCCAACATATAGTATATCATTAGTTTTTGATGTAGTGTTCAACAACTCATTAGGTGCATATAACACCCAGTGCTCATCACAACACACGCCCTCCTTAATGCCCATCACCTGGCTACCCCATCCCCCTACCCCTCTCCCTTCTGTAACCCTCAGTTTGTTTCTCCAGAGTCCAGAGTCTCTCATGGTTTGTCTCCCTCTCTGATTTCTTCCCAGTTTTCTCTCCCTTCCCCTATGGTTCTCTGCACTATTCCTTATATTCCACATAGATAGGCTTCTGATAGCTGCCCAAAGCACTCAGCAGTTGCTGGTGCCCACAGGTGCCTGCCCCACTGCTACAGAGGTCCTGTGCTGAGGGTTTTCTTCCTAAATGGTTGCG
>NW_027397097.1:6771278-6945735 GCF_003265705.2 Callorhinus ursinus
CCCCCCCCCCCCAACCTCCAGGATCCTGTAAGTCTCCTTTAACATGTAAAAATTCCTTTGGAAATTTCCTTTATTTCTAAACCCCCCAAGATATGTGTTGGCAATCATCCCCCAAGCATATGGCCCACTGATACACATCTGAAGGGTCTCATGACTAAGGTTTTATTAGACAGTAATAAATTACCTTTTCCCAACAATAGCTAGCCCCCTCAAGGTCCTGGAAACCTTGCTTCCAAAATTCCTTAGAGACTTCCGCTATCCCTAACCCCCTCCCAACTTGAGAGTATATAACGGGCCACTCCTCATGACCCCGGTGCAGCTCTTTCTGCCCACGGGTCCTGTCCCCGTGCTGTAATAAAACCACCTTTTTGCACCAAAGATGTCTCAAGAATTCTTTCTTGGACATCGGCTTCAAACCCTAATGTCTTTCCTACATCATTGTCATTGCTAGAATCACAAGTGCCAACTTGGGCTCTACTGAAACCACCTGGTGTTTCAATTCTACTAAAAAAAAAAAAAATTTTTTTTAACAGCAACTCCTATTTTTTCTATTCTGTGTATGTGATATTATTTTATTTATTTTTAGTAAACTTTTTATTTTAGTTATAGATTAATAAACAAAAATAGGGGTCCCTGGGTGGTTCAGTCAATTAAGCATCTGCGTTTGGCTCAGGTCATGACCCTGGGGTCCTGGGATGGAGCCCCACATTGGGCTCCCTGCTCAGCACAAAGTCGGCTTCTCCCTCTGCCTCGGCCCGCCCCCACCCTCGTGCTCTCTCTCTTGCTCTCTCAAATAAAACCTTTTTTTAAAAAGTTAGATTTACAGAAAAGTTGCAAACATAGTTCAGAGAGTTCCTACATGCCCCACAGTTTTCCCTATTAACATCTTACATTACTATGAAACATGTCATAATTAATGAACCAATATTAGTGTTACTATTTTATTCAGATTTCCCTAATTTTTATCTAATGTCCTTTAGCTGTCCAAAGATCCCATCCAAGACATTACATTTATTATTTTTTAAGTGCATTTATTTAAGTAATCTCTTAACTCACAACCCTGAGATCAAGAGTCCCATGCTTCTCCAACTGAGCCAGCCAGGCACCCCAAGACACTACATTACATTTAGTCATCATTATCTCCTTAGGCTCCTCTTGGCTATGAGTTTCTCAGACTTCTCTTTTATAACTTTGGCAATTTTGAGGAGCATCAGTAGGAACATTTTGTAGAATGTCCCTAAGGTGGGATTTCTCTGATGTTTTTCTCATGATTATATTGGGGTTTTGTGTTTTGGAAAGGAGAAACCACAAAAGTGCCATTCTCATTACACCCTTTCAAGGGTACACACTATCAACATGACATCACTGTTGATATTAACTTTGATCATCTAGCTAAGGTAGTGTTTGTCAGGTTTCTCCACTGCAAAATTTCTTTCTCATCTTCCCACCACACCTTTCCATACTACTCTCTTTGAAAGAAGTCAATATGCACAGTCCACACTTAACAAGCAAAGAGCTGTGCTCAGCCTCCTTATTCAATCATTTATGTATAAAAGTATGGCTTCGTTGGGCGCCTGGGTGGCTCAGTTGGTTAAGCGACTGCCTTCAGCTCAGGTCATGATCCCGGAGTCCCGAGATCGAGTCCCACATCGGGCTCCCGGCTCAGCGGGGAGCCTGCTTCTCCCTCTGACCCTTTCCCCTCTCGTGCTGTTTCTATCTCTCTCTCTCTCAAATAAATAAATAAAATCTTTAAAAAAAAAAAAAAGTATGGCTTCGTGGATATTTGCTTTATACTTGGAGTTATAATCCAATGCTACTCTATCCTGTTGTTCAAACTGTCTAGTTTGGGCCAGCTTTCACTTGTCTCCTGTGTCCCTTTGACATACCTCCATCTTTTAATTTTTACTATTTTTTTTTAATTTTAGGGACTTTCTTACTTCCTGGCATTGCAAGATGCTCCAGGCTCATTCTGTTTCCTGTCCCAGTCCTTGAATCAGCATTTTCTCCAAGGAGGCCCTGGTTCCTTTTATGGAACATAGAGAATGTAATTAGAAACCAAGATCTGGACACTAGGTGTGCTCATTGCTACTGGGGTGTCCTAACTTCTAGGCCCTCCTAGCTGACAGAGTCATTGATTTTTAGAGAGCCAAGTCATTTGTTCTGTAGAATGTCCCACACTCTGAATTTGGCTGATTGCTTTTACCTGGTGTCATTTAACTTGTTCCTCTATCCCCCGCATTTCCTGTAAATTGATAGTTACGTTTAAATGTTTGATTAGAGGGGCACCTGGGTGGCTCAGTTGCTTAAGTGTCTGCCTTTGGCTCAGGTCATGATCCCAGGGTTCTGGGATCCAGCCCCATGTATGGCTCCCTGCTCAGTGGGGAGTCTGTTTCTCCCTCTGCCCTTCCCCCACTTGTGCTCATTCTCAAATAAAATCTTTTTTTTTAAAGATTTTATTTATTTGATAGAGAGACACACAGCGAGAGAGGGAATACAAGCAGGGGGAGTGGGAGAGGGAGAAGCAGGCCTCCCACTGAGCAGGGAACCCAATGCGGGGCTCGATCCCAGGACCCTGAGATCATGACCTGAGCTGAAGGCAGACACTTAATGACTGAGCCACCCAGGCACCCCATAAATAAAATCTTTTTAAAAAAAATAAACGTTTGATTAGATTTAGCTTATTTTTTTTCTTAGGCAAAATACTGCATGAGTGTTGCTCTGTACTTTTTTTCTTTTTAAAGATTTTATGTATTTGACAGAGAGAGACACAGCGAGAGAAGGAACAAAAGCAGGGAGAGTGGGAGAGGGAGAAGCAGGCTTCCCGCGGAGCAGGGAGCCCGATGCGGGGCTCGATCCCAGGACCCTGGGATCATGACCTGAGCCGAAGGCAGACACTTAACAACTGAGCCACCCAGGCGCCCAGTGTTGCTCTGTACTTGAGGCATATAATGTATAGCTGTTTCACTTTGGGCGATGTTAAAATTGGTCGGTCAGTGGGTTTATAAATTTACCATCAGTCTTCCACATTTTTATATTCCTTGTCTATTAAAATTCATTAGGGGTTGCAAATTGGTGATTTTCTAAATCCATCATTCTTCTGCCTTTATCAACTGAATTTCCTCTGTAAAGAATTTTCCCTTAGTAACTATTTGGTCACTCTAAAATAAGTTTGTATTTTTTCCTGGCCAGAATACCTCTGTAATGCCTAGAAGCAAAGTGGTTAAAATTGGACCAAAGTTGCAGGGGAAGCCAGACTCTTATCTTCTTAACCTGTTTAAGAGTCATTCTCATGAAGACACTGATCTTGAAAACTGGAATTTTGAGATCTGGATTTGCAAGATGCGGCTCTGTCACCCATATCAACAAACATTTTTGCTGAAGGAATTAGGAGATTAATTAGTGATTTCTTGTTTCTGAAAATAGAGATTGATTTATGTGATGTGAAATACTCGATTAAAAGTAATTAATTGGGTTTATTCTGCTTTTGCTCTCTAACCAAAACAATGTCCAAAGTCTTTTTAATGACAACATATATTAAAATCTCTAAACATACTATAAAAAAAGTAAAATAAAATTTCTGATCAAAGTCCAAAAGACTAAGTTTTGTACATAGCTCTTGCTAAAGTGAATTATCATCAGAGCAGTAAATGAAATATATTCACATTAATTCTCAAGTGACTTTTTAGTAAAGGGGAAAAATGAAAGGGTTACACTCACAGGACTGATTTAAAAGCAACCTCTTTAGACAGCAGTAACTAAAAAATAGTTTTTATTTACTCAAAATCTCTGGTCAGGCATCAATACAGAAAGAGGAAAAGGCTTCATTTCTGTACATAGTTTGTGAGTTTTGTGCAACTATTTATTTTCTAATTCAGAGAATGTCTATTGGCACCACAGAAAATTTGGAGTTATAAAGAGAACTTTCATTAGTTATAAAAGGACAATTGAGATTGGGGAGGAAAGCTGAAGAGAATCAACAAGAACACCTGCCAAATACTCTATCGCTTGAAGCTCGGGCTAATGATTCCCCTCATTTTTGTGCTCTCTCCCTTCTCTCCAGCTCTAAGAAATGTGGACTCTTGGTCAACACAGCCCGGTGGAGGCAAAACTGAGGTGGGAGAGGGTTGAGGCATTTGAGCCCTCCCCACCCCCGCAACACTAAACCCTGAACCTATGGCATTAGCACAAAACCAGACTTGCTGCAAGGTCTGAGGAATCCCTGACATTCTCTCCCAGCTCGCCCACAATGGGCAGCCCCAGATAGGCGAGCTGTTGGGGAGTGGGCTGCGGTGGCAAAAGCCATGGACTCTGGCATCATCAGACTTAAAGCTAGCACTTACTGAACACTTTTTACGTGCTTGGCTCTCTGTGCTATTGTTTTCATGCTTTTTAAAACAAATCGATGAGGTAGGGCGTATAACCCACAACTGTATGAGGTAGGTGAGGAAAACTAAGCTCAAGGAAACCCAGGTGCATGCCCTGGTTCACAGAGATCAAACTCCGGTTCGTTCGACTCTAAAGTCTACTCCCGGTTTCGTTCGACTCCAAAGTCTACTCCCTTTAACTACCCATGGCCTCTGCGCCCCACCTCCGTCACCTCCCGTCTTCTCAGTCGCCCCATTAATAAAAACGAGGTGGTTGGCCGAGATTATCTCTAGGAGTGTCTCCAGCGGGACGGTTTTACCGTTTTAGGAGCAGGGAAGAAAAGCCTTCAAGGTCTTCCCTTCAAAGCAAATGTCAAATCTCAGGGAACGCGAACCTTTCCGTTTGGCGCCAGGACCGGGATCCTGGGAGTCCGCTCGCAAGGGCTCACGGGTCCCCGCGCGCATGCGCAGTGGCCCCGGCGCTCGGCGCGCGGCGTCCCTCCGCGCCCTTCCCCCACCCGCGCCAGCTTCCAGTCGCTCCGGGAGGCGGCGGGGACGTGTGCGCGTCCGACTCCCGCTGACTATTGGCCTTTTAGCCGGTACCCCCTAGCAGAGCTTCCCTTGCCGCCCTTCCCCTCCTCTCCTCCCCGGCTCTGGTCCCAAAACCTTAGCTCCGCGCCGGGGAGGGGGGGAGGAGTCCTCTAGCGTGACGCCCAGGAGCCGCCAGCTCGCCACGAGTTGGTCCGCCTCCGGGGCGGGAGGAGGGGTGGGGCTGCAAGTTAGGACTTGGTACTCCTACCCTGACGCTGTCTCTGCTTAAGCCAAGCAGGCAGCGTAGTCTGGCCGGGAGCGAGCCATGACGGCGCTGCGGGGCCTCTGGCCGGAGGCGCAGGACATCTGCACCTCGCTGGGGCTGATGCTATCGCTCGTGCTGTTCATGGGGCTGGCCCGCGTGGTCACCCGGCAGCAGCTGCACGGGTTCATGATGGCCCACACCTTCGTCTTGGAGTTTCTGGCCACCTTCCAGCTCTGCTGCTGCACCCATGAGCTGCAACTGCTGAGCGAGCAGGAACCCGCGCACCGCACCTGGCCGCTGTCGCTAATCTACTTCTTCTCGTTGGTGCACGGCCTGACTCTGGTGGGCACCTCTAGCAACCCGTGCGGCGTGATGATGCAGATGTTGCTGGGGGGAATGTCCCCCGAGACGGGTGCGATTAGGCTGTTGGCTCAGCTGATTGGTGCCATGTGCAGCAGGTACTGCATAAGCGCCCTGTGGAGCCTGGGGCTGACCAAGTATCACCTCAACGAGAGGACCTTCGTTTGCAGGAATCCTATTCAAGTCGACTTGCCCAAAGCGGTCATCATAGAAGCCATCTGCTCCTTTATCTTCCACGGCGCTTTGCTGCACTTCCAGGAGATCCGAACCAAGCTTCGTATCCACCTGCTGGCAGCACTCACCACCTTTTTGGTCTACGCAGGTTTGTTATTCCCACAAAACACTTGGCACGTCCGAAGCCTCTATGACCCGAGGCGCTAAGTTCTTTACCAAGATACATTTGAAACCCCTACACTTCTGCGATGTCAATATTGGTATCCCCATTATTCTAACCATTTTGCAGCCTGTTCTTTACCAATAGTGCAGACATACAGATCCTCCATTCAGTGCTTTTTTGAACCCTCAGCAACAGGAGACGTTTCTGTGCTGAAACTGAGATCTTGTGAAATATTGCCAAGGGTTCAAATAACCTACAAAGGGATTGTTTTAATGGTGGAGAGAAAAGATATCAGCTACTTCTTTCCTCATGTCAACCTGAAAAATGATCATGGGTTTAAAAAGTGCCTTTCAATTTAAAGCACAAACTACATGATTGGTTAATAGTAAGAGGGAGGAGTAGAAATTCGGTAGTTCTGTTTCTTAGTTCTTTTTGTACAAAATTAAAGTCATTTCTTGTTTCCTTAATAATTCATCTTGAGTTATAAGTGAACTTTTAAGTGGCCTATCACAAAAGATGTGTTTTAAAATTAAAACTTGCTTGAAATTAAATATGCTTTTTAAAACTAACTCGAGAAATCTGTTGATTTCTTGCAAACCATTGGTTTACTTTGACAGATCTCAGATGCAGTGGATACCTTGGACATCCTAAAGGGGACAAGGAAATCCAAAAAACAAAAGTTTAATGATGAAATATGTCATTTTAAATGCAACAAAGTAGCTTCACTGGGACTATATAAAATGTTTTAGAGGCAGGAATCTAATAAAAGGAAATTAGTGGTAATGGTCTATCTTCTGCCCACTGAAAGTGAAACTATAAGTAGAAGTAAACCTCAAAATAAAGGCTTCTAAACATTTGCTTGACTTCCCAGGATAAAAATGAAAGACTTTCCAATCCATTTTCCATCCATTAGATCTAGTACTATTCTTTGTGTAGACACAGATGGAAATAAAGGGTAGAGAAGAGAGGAAAGGATTTATGTATATTTGAGGGTTTGGTGAATAGTTGCTTATTTATTAGAGTTTTAGGTTTGGGCTAAAGCAGACACATGCCCCATATATGAAGATAATCATCCCTTGCAAAAAGTTATGCCACAGTTTAGCTCTGTACTTATATAATTAATGGTGTATTTTAAAGTTTCCCGGGTAATCCCAGTATGAAACCAGAGTTGAGAACCACTGCTCTCATCCAGACTTGTGCTGGCCAATTCGGAAGCCACTAGCTACGTGTGGTTATTCAGATTTAAATTAACTAAAATGAAATACTTGGTTCCCCAGTTGCAATAGCTACATTTCAAGTGGTCAATAGCCACACATGGCTAATGGGTGCAGTATCAAACAGCACTGGAGACTGCGGGGGCAGAACCTAATAGACAATTGTGGATTACTACTGTTACAGAAATTGATACTATTATGATTTTCCTTTTCTGTCAATGTAAGGGAGGTAAGAGTATTCATTGGGCAGTATACTAATAAGCACATAGGAAATTTATACGAGTTATCTTAGTTAATCCTTAAAAAAACTCACTAATGAATACATTACTCCCATTTTAAGTAAACTGAGGCTCACAAAAGTGGAATGACTTGTCCAAGGTCACACGTCTAGAATGTGCTGGAATCATGGTTCAAACTGACACTAAAGCTTATTCTCATTTCATTATCAGCATTTCTACACTGCACTCCTCAAAAGTAACAAAAATATGTACATACAAGTGAACATTATTCAGCCATGAAAGGAATTAAGTTCTGATAAATACTACAACATGGATGATGAACCTTGCCAGACACAAAGGAACAAATGTTGCAGGACTCCACTTATATAAAAAATCCAGAATAGGCAAATTCATAGAGTCAGAAAGTATAATAGATGTTACCAGGGGTTAGGGGGCAGGGAAGAGTAGGGACTTATCCTTTAATGGATACAGCGTACAGAGTTTCTGTTTGGGGTGATGGAAAAGTTTTGGAAGTTGTGGTGATAGTTGAACATTGTGAATGTAATTAATGCCACTGAATATACACTTGAAAAGGGTTTAAATGGCATGTTTTATGTCATATACTTTACCATAATTTTAAAAAAATTAAGTTGCAAAAGGATTCTTTTGCCAAGTAAGTCTGGCAAACACTGGATTAAACAGATTTTCTAATGTTAAAACTTTACAGAGCCTTTTCTAAGCTGCTGTATATTGTGAAACCCCAAAAGGAGAATGTGGAACAGTTTTTCAAACTTATGGAATCCTTTTGTCTAGGAGTATGTAGCAGAAGAGAACATACTTTGGGTAATAATACACTAAGCCATAACTCTGCATTATTTTCTGTGGATATGTCATAACTTTAGACCAGAGTTGTTCCAGGTAGAATGAACTCTCTTGGGAGTGATCGAATTTCTGTCATATCAGAGAGAGGTAAGGCTTTTGTAGGAAGGATTTAAGAATGGATAGGGGAGAAAAGGCAGGGGGAGGGGTCAGCTAAGTCAAGTCTCATTAGAAGTTACTTTGATACGTCTTTTTCTTTTTTAACGTCTAACGTACTGTTGGTACTGATTTGACATGGTTGCATGCTAGGATGTAATTTATTAACATGTTAGAGCTATAAAACTATTAATGCAGATTTCAAGCAAATCTCCTTAATTTAGGTTTTGGGAGAATTTGGCTCAATGAACAGGGTAAGAGGGAACTGCATTCATGTTTAAAAAAGATTTATTTATTTTAGAGAGAGGGGGGAGGGGCAGAGGGAGAGAGAAACTTTAGCAGATTCTGCACTGAGCATGGAGCCGATGAGGGGCTCCATCTCAGGACCCTGAGATCACAACCTGAGCAGAAACCAAGAGTCGGACCTTCAACCAGTTGCGCCACCCAGGGGCCCCTGCATTCATTTTTAATTACAGTTGACCCTTGAACAATGCAAGGGTTAGGGGCACTAAGCCCCTACACAGTCAAAAATCCATGTATAACTTTTGATTCCCTCAAAACTTAACTAATAGCCTACTGTTGACTGGAAGCCTTACTGTTAACAGTTGATTAACACATATTTTGTATGTTGTATGTATTATATACTGTATTCTTACAATAAAGTAAGTTAGAGGAAAAAATGTTAAGAAAATCATAGGGGTGCCTGGGTGGCTCAGTCGTTAAGCATCTGCCTTCGGCTCAGGTCATGATCCCAGGGTCCTGGGATCGAGCCCCGCATCGGGTTCCCTGCTCAGCAGGAAGTCTGCTTCTCCCTCTCCCACTCCCCTTGCTTGTGTTCCTGCTCTTGCTATGTCTCTCTCTGTCAAATAAATAAATAGAATCTTAAAAAAAAATCATGAGAAAATAATTTACAGTACTGTATGGTATTTAAAAAAAAAAATCTGCATATAAGTGGACCTGTGCATCTCAACCCATGTTGTTCAAGGGTCAACAATAGACACTGAAAAAAATCTGTTATTTTATACATCTAAGTTGTCTTTATTATTGCACCTGTTCATTTCCTTTGTAGAATTTTTAATTATACACTTGTCTTCTGATGTCTTCTTCCAACAGACAGTAAGCTTTATGACTACAGAAACTAAAGTTATTTTATTCATTATAACATATAACCAGGTCTTAGCATTGTATCACCTGTTACAAATCAAATACTCATATTCACTTTAAAAAATCATGTAGAAAAAAAATAATATATATCTGGACATTTTATATTTTATGTCTAAGGGCTTTCAAAATAAGCCTAATTGTCTGAAGAAATTGTAGTATTTTTACTTCATTTCATTATTCCATTCAGTTTTTGGCATCCTTCTAAATCATGAAGAACATAGGTAAGATTACTTGTCAAAGGAGAAGGGAACTAAGTCCTTTACATACATTTGCTTTTAATGTAATAACTATATGAAATAGATACTTATTTACAATGAAAAATCACTTCAAACAAAGGTCCAGAACATTTATTTATTAATGTAGTGGCTAAGTGCACAGGTTTAGAGTTGTACTGTACCCTTAGAAGAGATACTCAATTTAGGCCTCATTTCCTCATATTTAAAGTGGAGAATAATACTATCTCTCTCTTAAGACCATTATGAGGAATAGAATAACGTATTTCAAGTTAGCATAGTACCTGGCACAAATATTCTAGTCACTGGAAAGGGCTAGCCTCCACTCTAAATTAGTTAATTAACATTCTGGCTTATTCAGGAGTCTTATGATTTTAACTAGTGTCATTCTGTCCCGGAGAATTTGATTTCCTTTAGGAGTATTGAGTAACATTAGCATCTAGAATTGCCAGATTTGGAACTTGGACTTTGACACAGTCTTTAACTGTGGTAATTTCGCCAAGTTCTGGCTATCCTGTAAGACTCTTGACGATCAGCCAGCTCTGTCTTCGCATTGGTATCTCTTCTTGGACATATATTATTATGTCTTTTCCCCTTCGAATGTCAATAAATAATATTTTTCAAAGGTATTTTGTTAGTCCTGTGCCTGGTAGATGATTCTTTTTAAATAATTCATGTTTAATTACACAATGCATGAATGTATTCTTTTTGTTAAAAATTAAAACACTACCAATGAGACCATAAGGGCCTTTTGACTGCCAGCCTCCATGCCTGTCCTTTCTCCTTCTCTGTCTAATCTTCCCACCAGGGTAGTCCTCTGCACATGCATGTGTGTGTCCTTCCAAACTCTTTATGTGATTTATTAGACATATAGATAAGACCCTATAGAAACTATTGTTTAGGTATGTTCATGTTAACATAAAAGGTATCATATCTTACTTTTTGCAGTTTGCTTTTCTTGGTGGTAGTAGTTCAGTGGTATCTTGGAGACCTACCAATGTTAATTAGTAAAGAGATTTCTCTGATTATTTCAAAATATTGAATGTTATTCCAAATTAATAAGCTTGTTTATTTAGCTATCTTCTTATGGACAGTCAGGGTTTTCCCAGTTCTTTGCTACTATAAACAACATTGCATATGTCTACTTGTATGCAAGTATCAGTAGTTCTCTACAACTCAGTAGTTCTGGTTTTCAACAGGAACCCCCCCACACTCCGCCCCAGGGGCATTCAGCAATGTGTGGAGACAATTTTGGTTGTTAACAATGGTAGGGGAGATGAATTTGCTGGCATCTAGTGGTTAAGGACCAAGGATGCTGCTAAACATCCCACAATGCATAGGACAGCCCCCAACAAAGAGCTATATAATCTGAAATGTCAAAGCCGAAGCCACATGCTTTGGACTTTTTTTTTTTTTTTTTAAGATTTATTTATTTGAGAGGGAGAGCCTGCGTGTGCATATGTGCGGGAGGGGTAGAGGGAGAGAGAATCCCAAGCAGGCTCCACGCTGAGTGCAGAGCCTGACATGGGGCTCTACCTCAAGACCCTGAGATCATGATCTGAGCCAAAACCAAGAGTCACATGCTTAATCGACTACGCCATCCAGGAACCCCCTGGGCTTGTGTTGGCACAGAACCCACTCCTGATATGAATTTCTATATCAGCTTTTTTTTTTTTAAGATTTTATCTATCTATTTGAGAGAGGGAGAGCAAGAGAGAAAGAGAGCATGAGCAGAAGGGGTAGAGGGAGAAGCAGACTCCCCGCTGAGCAGGGAGCCCAACACAGGGCTTGATCCCAGGACCCCGAGATCAAGACCTGAGCCGAAGGCAGATGCTTAACCAAATGAGCCACCCAGGTGCCCCGTGTATCAGCTAACTATAGCTTAAAATCATAATTTATAGTTTTTCATGATTCTGTGGATCAGATGGGAAATTCCTCTGAGACCATATAATATAGCTGGACAGTTGGTGGGGCTGGAAAAGCTAAGGTGTCTTCACTCATGTGTCCAGTGGCAGCTGTCATCTAAGATGCCTCAGTTCTCCTCCATGTGGCCTCTTATCTTCCAGCAGCCTAGACCAGCTTACTTACATGGCCAGGGCACTGTTCCGAGAAAGCAAAAAGTGGAAGCTAATGGGTTTTTTGAGACCTGAACCTAGAATTCACTGTCACTTGTCATGTTCAGAATTGGCATAGAATCACTTCTGCTGCATTCTATTTGTCAATGCAAATTGCAAAGCCAGTCCATATTCAAGAGGGGAACGTGGGAGGAGCAGCTTCCACAACATCACACTCAGCAGAACTGGAGATGTGAGGATTAGAAGATAAGGTGAGTAAAGTAGTTTGAATTTTAGGATGGTATAAGACTGATGGACAGTGTTCTTAGACCTAATGGAAATAGCAAAGGCCTAATGGGAACACCAAAGTAAACTAATTATGAGAGCAATGGTTCAGTCTATTTTTACTTATACATGCCTAAAAAAAAACACAGGTCACTTGTATTATCATAGCACATATTACGTTGTATTGTAAAGACCTGTGTAAGTCCTTATCTTTTGCCCATGATGTCTACTATATAGGAACTCAATTCTTTTATTGAACTTAAGTGACCACCTGCCAACCAAACAATTCTGTTTGTCCTTGGCAGTTGCAGCTTTAACATTCCAGGATTGACGATATTCAAGAGTGATTCTGGGGGCACCTGGGTGGCTCAGTCGGTTAAGTGGCTGCCTTCGGCCCAGGTCATGATCCCAGGGTCCTGGGATCGAGCCCTGCATCGGGCTCCCTGCTCAGCGGGAAGCCTGCTTCTCCCTCTCCCTCTGCCTGCCTCTCTGCCTACTTGTTCTCTCTCTGTATCTCTGTCAAATAAATAAATAAAATCTTAAAAAAAAGTGATTCTGAAGGTCCATGATGTGTTATCATTTATAATTGCTGAGACATGAGTATGAATCACACTGTAAGGCCTGTGTGCTAGAAAAAACTCTTAGCCATGGAGTGAACTTAGTTCACTGCTCAACACCTTCATCTCGACACAGCTTCAGTGCAGCCTATCAAGTGTGACATCTTATTAGTGAAATCTTATGAAAGGGTTGCTTAATTTCCAATTTTACTCATTTTACGAAGACAGCATGCTATAGAGGCATATGTCAAGGTAAAATTTGTGAAGATCTCGGGATATATCTCTGTAGCTGAGTCAGAGGCAGATATGTATGCCCAACCTTCTACATGGAAGAATGGAAATGTCACTATCTCAGGAAAATTTTAGGGTGTGTTCTAAAAAGCTGAGCCACAGTTCTGGTACCATTGGAAAGGAAGTCCAGCCTCCTCTGCTTTTCCTTACTTGCTTGTGTGGCCAGAACTAAACTCCTAGGCTCCATGTCAGAGAGAGAACCTGGGTGCAGAGCTGGACCATGAGTCCTGAAAAGCAATCAACAGCTAGAAATTGTGCTTACCTTTCACAACTATACATGATCACTTTTTTTATTTAGAAAATTTTGTAGCCACTTTATTGAGACATAATTCACATGCCATTCACAGTCCCTTCTTCAGGGCTCTCTCTGTTGACAAGTAAAAATGCAGTCAGTGATAATACTTTGGTCCATTTTACTTTTGTTTCAACACAAAGGTGTACTTAAGCCCACGATGATCCTGGGGTATTGTATCCATTTTAAATGTATTTTCATTATTATTTATTCATTTAAATTGATGAATGTTAAGATGGGCAGCCAAATCTCCTGTTTTGTAAACTTGTAAGAGCAATAATAGAACAGATTAATTTTCAAATGTGCATTTGATAATATAGGAAAAGCACTGGATTAAAACTCTTAAATGTCCTAGCACATTATAATCTATAATCTATCTTTATATTCTATAACATGCCAGGTGATTCTGCAAAGGAAGATTATAGCATAAGAATACTTAAATACCTAAAACAAAGTAGTCACATCCAGTAACCACTTTATTTCCAGTTACAAGAAAATGTAAAATATATGGTTTGGTATCACTCTGCTTAAAATGTATTACAGGAGGAAGTCTAACAGGAGCTGTATTTAATCCAGCTTTGGCACTTTCACTACATTTCAAGTGTTTTGATGAAGCATTCCTTCGATTTTTTATAGTATATTGGCTCGCTCCTTCTTTAGGTAAGCATATTTTTATTAATATGATTACAAGATTAGGGTATCTTAAAATGATAGGAAATGTCACTATAACATGTCAATTTCCAAAGCCAGAATAGGTACAAAAAAGAAAATGAAAAAGGTAGTTAACATACCTGAAATAACACTTTATTTGTGCAGTATCCTTTAAAACTTTTTTCTTCAAAGAAATAAAATTATCTAGTTAAGGGTAGTCAGTTTCAGGCATGATACCATTTTAAGAATCCTCAGATATATGGACCAAAAAACTGAGGAGTGATTCCTTCCATTAAAAAATATATATATATCTTTCTTTCTTGCTAAAGGAAATTTTATTTCAAATTTGTGAGTTCCAAATAAAATACTGTTTAGCTCATTTGACTCATTTTGCAAAAGAGCATCTCATGAAACAATGGATAACTATAATAAGTGTAGTTTAAAAATTATCCACAATTTCATTCCTGTTATTTCTATCTGGATCAGATATATAAAACTCCTCTTACTTTTTTTTTTTTTTAAGATTTTATTTATTTATTTGACAGAGAGACACAGTGAGAGAGGGAACACAAGCAGGGGAAGTGGGGGAGGGAGAAGCAGGCTTCCTGCCGAGCAGGGAGCCCAATGCAGGGCTCTATCCCAGGACCCCGGGATCATGACCCGAGTTGAAGGCAGACGCCTAACGACTGAGCCACCCAGGCACCCCAAACCTCCTCTTATAATATGCATTTCTTTCTATAAGTTATCAGCATTTCTTGATTTTGTTTAGTCACCTCTTTTAAGCCTGATTATAAATCATTACTATAAATGACTATGAGGATGCCTGGCTTTTATTAGTTCATCCTTTTTATCCACAGTTAGTGTTTTGTTTCTTGTTGCTCATTTCTGTTTAAATTCTGTTAATTTAAAAAAAAAACTTTAAAAATCAGGGTACATATAGAAGGGAACATTGGCCTAATGTTTGAACAGCCAGCACACTTGACTCCTCCCATTCACCTTCCATACCTTTATTTCACACTTAGTACCTGTTTTGCTCAGTAATAATATCTGTGGACCTAAACATGAAAAAATACCAGAGAAAGTCTGTATTTTAAAATGCTAACAATGGCAGCCATTTTTCTCTGATACAGAGCTAAAGTTAGCTCATGACCCTGAGAGCATGATCTGAGCTGAAAAATAGATTCTATAGATTAGTGTTTTCTAATAACTTCTTTAAATTTTCTCTTGAATTTTTAAAAAGATTTATTTATTTGTTTGTCAGAGAGAGAGAGAGCACAAGCAGGGGGAGTAGCAGGCAGAGGGAGAAGCAGGCTCCCTGCTGAGCAAGGAGCCCGATGTGGTACTCGATCCCAGGACCCTGAGATCATGACCTGAGCCAAAGGCAGATGCTAATCAACTGAGTCACCCAGGCGTCCCTCTATTCGTGATTTTTAAGAAGTTAAAAAAGTCATTGAAGTTCATGAAGTTATAAAACTCACTAATTGGATAGGTCTACTGACAGTTTCTATTTGAATGATTCTCTTAAAATGTCATATTTGCAATCCACATATATTATTAACATTATATTTGTTACTGTGCTCCAACTACAATTTTAACATGATACTAAAGAATTATTTCATCCAGGGCTCCTGGCTGGCTCAGAGGAGTGAGCAACTCTTGATCTTTGGGGTCATGAGTTTGAGCCCCATGTTGGGTATAGAGGTTACTTTAAAAAAAAAAAACTTAAAAAAAAGAATTATATTATCCGTTACTTGAAATAACACTAAAATGTAGGTAGGCCTTTCCAAAAGAATTTTTATTTTTATTTATTGTTTGTTTTAGGGAGAGAGCATGCGAGCAAGTGGGGATAGGGGGGCAGAGGGAGAGAATGCAAAGCAGGCTCCATGCCCAGTGGAGAGCCTGATACAGAGCTTTAGCTCATGACCCCGAGATCATGATCTGAGCTGAAATCAAGAGTCTGATGCTTAACCAACTGAGCCACCCAGGCACATTTCCAAAAGAATTATTAAAAGGAAAAAAAAATCAAAATGACATTTTCTATAAAATGCCCATGACTTTTTTCTTTTCTTTCTTTTTTTTAAAGTAATCTCTGCACCCAACATGGGGGCTCAAACTCACAACCCTGAGTCACATGCTGTATGGACTGAGCCAGCCAGGCACCCCCAGAAAACATTGCTTAAAGCAAAACGCCATGGGGGCGCCTGGCTGGCTTAGTCAGTGGAACATGCAACTCTTGATTTCAGGGTTTTAAAATCGACCCCCATGTTGGGTGTAGAGATTACTTTAGAAAAATCTTTAAAAAAAATGTTTTCTAGCCTAAATCATTTAATAACTTCTTCCTGGAAGAACATACTGGAAAAAAGTCTCATGATAGAAAAAAGAGGAGCAATCACTTCTGCCCCTTTTAAAAGTGTGCAGACCAGAGAGTAGTAGCACAGGGAAACAGACTACATTCTGTCCATGTTAGGATAGTCCAAACAGGAAGGTAACATTACTGTAACCATTCCCAGAACATTTATGGAACCACTTACCCCCCAAAAATCCAAACACCCAAAGAAAAAAAGTATATATTTATTTATTTTCTTCCTATTCAAGGAATCCAAAAAATGGCATTGGTATTGAACTTTTTAGCAATTATCTCTGGCCCTAATTGAAATGTTGAAAATATTCAAAGATTCTTTGTTGGCCTAAGGATTTCCTAGCTTTTTCCAAATAGACTTAACCAAAATTTCTTATAGTTCTTGGATTAGAGGCTTGTTCCTACACTTCTTTAAGAGGTTTAGGAATGAAAAGCAATACAAGAATCCTTCATTAGATATGGATAAAAGACATATGTGAATAAATGGCATTTTTTAGAATACTGAATTTCAGCTTGGCATTGGATTTTGTCATTCATTGAAGTTACGTTTCCATTGGCCAAAAAAAAAAAAAAAAATGGCATCAAATGAAATAAAGTTACAAACTATAAGAAAGATGGGAAAAATAAGAAATTATACTTTTTAGGGGCACCCGGCTGGCTCAGTAGAGCATGTGACTCTTGATCTTGAGGTTGTGAGTTCAAGCCCCATGTTGGGTGTAGAGATTACTTAAAATTTTATGGGGCACCTGGGTGGCTCAGTTGGTTAAGTGTCCAACTCTTTTTTTTTTTCAAAATATTTTTATTTATTTGAGAGAGAGAGAATGAGAGATAGAGAGCACGAGAGGTAAGGGGGTCAGAGGGAGAAGCAGACTCCCTGCTGAGCAGGGAGCCCAATGCGGGACTTGATCCCGGGACTCCAGGATCATGACCTGAGCCGAAAGCAGTCGCTTAACCAACTGAGCCACCCAGGCACCCTAAGTGTCCAACTCTTGATCTCAGCTCAGGTCTTGATGATCTTAGGGTCGTGAGTTCAAGCCCTGCATTGTGCTCCACACTGGGCATGGAGCCTACTTAAAAATAAATAAGGGGCGCCTGGGTGGCTCAGTCATTAAGCGTCTGCCTTTGGCTCAGGTCATGATCCCAGGGTCCTGGGATCGAGTCCCATATTGGGCTCCCTGCTCAGCGGGAGGCCTGTTTCTCCCTCTCCCACTCCCCCTGCTGGTGTTCCCTCTCTCTCTGTGTTTCTCTCTGTCAAATAAATAAAATCTTTTAAATAAATAAGTAAATACATATCTTAAAAAAAAGAAATTGTATTTTAACAAGAGTCCTTCAAATAGCTAAATAAAAGATGAAGCATCAAAACAAACAAAACCACGTTAAAGCTACATTAGGTGATGCCACTGAATGAGATGGAGGAAAGTCATCCAAAGATATCTTTCCCTTCCTGACCAAGCAGGGAGCATTACTATTCTTGGAAGCCATACTCCTTGTTTTTCTTGTTTCTCTTCATAGCAGAGATAATTATATAAGGGCTCCTGCCACCTCCCCAGAATTAATTTAAAATAGCAGAAATGTGACTATTATAATGTATATAGAATTAAATCTCTAGGGGCGCCTGAGTGGCTCAGTCAGTTAAACATCTGCCTTCGGCTCAGGTCATGATCCTGGGGTCCTGGGATCGAGTCCCACATCGGGCTCCTTGCTCAGTGGGGAGTCTGCTTCTCCTTGTGCCTCTGCCTGCCACTCCCCCTGCTTGTGCCTGCTCTCTGTCTCTCTCTCTCTGACAAATAAAATAAAATACAAAAGATTTAAAAATTAAAAATTAAAAAAATAATTCTCTAGTTTACACATTCATAAAATGAAAATTAGCAAATTCTATTTGCTATGAAACTGAAATTACATTTTTGAAAACATTTTCAATGTAATGTCTTATTCTCTAGCTCTGACTTTATAAAGAAAATGTCAAATCTTGTGGGTCAGTTAACATATGGCTTGTTTGTTTTGTTTTGTTTTTTTTTCATTTAAAGCCTCTGGTTGCAAAACAGACTTCTCTTTCAAAGGCATGTTAAGCTATCCAAATCCTAGTCAAACCTTAAGGTCTGCTGTTACCAAATAGGAGTAAAAAAATATCAAATCTGCATGTGACAAAAACTCATTCTTAATCTGAGTTTAAACTAATTTAGAGCTTTAAGCCTAAATATGTTAAGATAAAAATATTAATTATTGCAGACATCCCTTTCAAGACAGTGATTTGAACCCTGTGGCTGTCTCCTCTAGCCCTGTTTCCCCACTGAAAAATTAACCAATAGCCACATGCTAGATTTATCTTCTTGTGACCTCAAAAATATTTACTAATATATGACTCCTTTTTTTAAACATATTTTCTTTAAAAAAAGATTTTATGTATTCATTTGAGAGAGAGGGAGAGAAAGAGCTGGGGGAGGGGCAGAGAGAGAGGGGGAGAGAGAACCTCAAGCAGACTCTTTACCAAGCACGGAGCCCAACACAGGGCTTGATCCCAGGACCATGAGATTTTGACCTGAGCTGAAATCAACAGTTGGAAACTCAACTGACTGAGCCTCGACTGAGACACTCAGGTGCCCCACATATTTTCTATTTGATATAAAATTTCAGCACTGACTGAAATTTGGCTTTAGACATTTTGCTTGGTACAGCTGTAAAAGCTATTAATATTGTGACTGATGAAAAAAAGAGAAGGGAGAAAGTAATATTTGATCATTCCAAATGAAAACTCATGAGTGCTTTCAGTTGCCTTATTCTCCCAGTACATACATATCTGAGGCATGGAGGGACAGTGTTGATCTTTTAAGAGAAGAGCAAATGGAGACCTAAATCCAGAATTTCTCACTCAGCAAGTCAGTAATGGAGCCAGAACTAGAACTCCAGATCTATTTATCCTTTCAATTCACTGTTTAGATCATTCTGGTTTTACCAGATACATATGTTTTTAAGGATTCATGGTTGAAGAAAAATGTGAGAATGTTACATTAAAAAAATCCATATGTTTCATGTAGAATTGATGCAGCTAATTCTTTTAAACATAGCCTTCCTAATCTCTAGGTATATAACCTTAAATTATAGCCACTGAGTGATTATGAACTTCCTTAGATTGTTTTTCTTTTACTCTATTTTGTCTTTCAGGTATATTGTTGATGATTTTGATGTTCAGCTTTTTCCTTCCATGGCTGTATAACAACCATACAATTAATAAAAAGGAATAACTATTCCAAAAGACACAGACTAAGTTACAGGACAGTCAAGCTGGATGTGATAAAGATTTTTATCACCTCATATTCAACATACTGGCTGCACTGGACTCATCAATGTTTAGCTTCCTCTGAGGAAGTTGCCTTGTAGTTGTCATCACTGGAACTTAAACTAATTACTGTGAAAAGGAGGTATCCTGTGTTTCTCAGTTAAGACTTGTTCTTTTGAGTGTGTATTAAATGTTGCTAGAAAAGACTCATTAGGGGTGCCTGGGTGACTCAGTCGGTTGAGCGTTCGACTCTTGGTTTCGGCTCAGGTCATGATCTCAGGGTCACGAGATCGAGCTCTGTGTCCGGCTCCACGCTCAGCCAGGAGTCTGCTTGGGATTCTCTCTCCCTTTCCCTCTGCCCCTCCCCCAGCTCTCTGTCTCTCTCAATAAAAAAATAAATCTTTAAAAAAAAGACTCATTACATTAAATATAAATCTCAAGTGATAATTATTAATTTTAATGAAGAAAGGAGCACAGGGTAAGAAGGGAAGGGAGGTCCAAAGAAAGAGTGTGTATCAAATCTCACCTGAATGAACAGGATTTTTAGCCAAAGTATGACCAGTCATGCTTACAGACCCAGAAAGGGTACATTTCAGCCACTACCTCACACAGTGATACCATCAGCAGTGTCATTTATCAGTAGGAAAGTTGTTTTTGAAAGTAGATTATATATCCACTCATACTCAGGGGTTCATAAATTTTAAATATACTCTAAAATATTTTTTCTAAATAGACTATCTCACTAGCTTTAGGCAAGTTGTTATTCCTTTTTTTTTTTTTTAAGATTTTATTTTTTTATTTGTCAGAGAGAGAGCACAAGCAGGAGGAGTGGCAGGCAGAGGGAGAGGGAGAAGCAGGCTCCCTGCTGAGCAGGGAGCCCGATGCGGGACTTGATCCGAGGACCCTGGGATCATGACCTGAGCTGAAGAAAGCTGCTTAACCAACTGAGCCACCCAGGCATCCAGCAAGTTGCTATTCCTTAACAGAATAAAAGCAGCCATACAAAGTCAAGAGGTAAGCTTTCCACATTCTCATTTGATCCTAATAGCTACCTTATGTAGTAGGTAGGGTATGGATTTCTAATCTCCATTTTACAGATAAGGACACTAAGTCCAGAGGGTTTGCTTCCCTGAGGTCAAAAGGAGCCAAATACCATCCTTAGACTTCTGTTTCAATACAAAGGGAGTATGGTCATCATTATGATTAAAGTAAAATTGAAGATATTGAAGCAACATTAAAGATTTTATGTTAGGGGCGCCTGGGTGGCTCAGTTGGTTAAGCAGCTGCCTTCAGCTCAGGTCATGATCCTGGAGCCCCAGGATCGAGTCCCACATCAGGCAACCTGCTCAGTGGGGAGTCTGCTTCTCCCTCTGACCCTCCCCCCTCTCATGCTCTCTCTTTCTCTCATTTAAAAAAAAAAAAATCTTAAAAAAAAAGATTTTATAATGTTGAAATTATTTAGGAATTAACTAGTTTTTTGGTTTGGTTTGTTGGGCTTAAAGAGCCTCTAAGTTTTCTTCCATTAGAAGTTTTATTGTAGGTCTACTTTTCATTCTGGCTATAGGGGCGCGTGGGTGGCTCAGTCGTTAAGTGTCTGCCTTCGGCTCAGGTCATGATCCCAGGGTCCTGGCACCGAGCCCCGCATCGGGCTCCCTGCTCGGCGGGAAGCCTGCTTCTCCCTCTCCCACTCCCCCTGCTTGTGATCCCTCTCTCGCTGTGTCTCTCTGTGTCAAATAAATAAATAAAATCTTTTAAAAAAAAAAAGTTCTGGCTATAAATAAGGTTAAGTGTGTTTCTCTTCCAAGGAAATTCCATTATCAGGGTTAGAATTGAAAGTAAAAAAATATGGGTTGAGATCAGATCTGTTTGAGTAATAATAATTAAACAACTGATAAGTTGCCAGGTAATTTAAGTGCTGCTTGGTGATCAGCTTGTGAGAGTCACTCCCTTTACATCTGCAGACTGGACTGAACGGTGGCAGGCTACCCAACAAGGCAGCCAGGTTGAAGATCATGGACTTTGACTCATGAACTTACAAATACTAGTTTTCTATTTTAAAAAGCAGAATTCAGAAAATTTTGACAGTGGCTAAATACAGTTTATTTGGCCTGCACAATATTTTAAAATAAGTAAACAAGCTAGTGTTGTAGTCTTTTTCACACAAAAATCCAGTTCTGGATTCTCGGAAAAAAAAACAAAGATCTGGCAGTACTAGGCCTAAATCCTCTCACAGCAACACAAAATAAAGGTTGTTCCCTTTAAAACGATCCCTCTGCCACTCCCTATGTCTTCCAAACATGAAGCTGTGTTTAAACTATTTTGTGAGACTCTGCTTTAAGAAAAACGAGTATTAATTTGTGAAAACACCCAGCCCTCTAAGCGTGTCAGAATTTGCAACTGTAGAGGACAGTGCTTCCCCTGCAGTCCCCTGAAATGGTAGCTGTTTTCTCCACACCACCTCTGATACCACGGGGCCTGAAGGTGGAACAGGCTCCTCTCTCCTCATGGCTGCTTACCTCTGCTCCCTCCATTAAAAACCTGTCCTCAGAGCATGCCCTCTGCCACCTGGGCACTTCTTACTGCAATTTTCTACCCTATAGTGCCCTCAATTCCCCCTGGTCCTTTAAGAACTTAGTTCCTGTCTCACTCTCAGCCTCTACAACACCATTCCAGTTACAGTTCTTGAGGATTTCAATACCCACAAAGATGATCATCCCAGTGTCTTGGCCTCTCAGTTCATTGGCTGAACTTGAAAGGCTTTTCAGTTATTTTTCTTCTTTTCTGCCTCAACTACAACTTTTGGTCATAACCTTAAGCTTGTTAATTACAAGTAACTCAGACTCTAATATGATCTCAAACCTCTAACCACTAACCTCTCCTTCTAGCTCAGTCACTCTAGTACCTCATCTCCAATAATCCTTCAACCTCCGTGGAGAACTTCTGTCCACCGATACCACCACCTCTTCACATCTCTCACCCCTCTCAAGTACTTCCTTCTCTGTAAGCAGCTTAAATTACACACTTGCAGAGAATCTTTACTCCCTTGTTCTTTTATCTCATCATATTCACATGGCTTAACCACAGTATGATTAAACCCAACTGTCTGCTTATTCCTTGCCTGCATCTGAACATGAAGTAGAAACAAAAATGAGATAATAGCAGTAGGACAGTTTTTCAGAGCTTGGCTGTAAAGGGACGAAAATGCAGACAGTCGCTGAAGGTGGAGATTCGGTCAAGAAAGAATCTTTTTTTAAGATGGGAAAGATCCTGGCACGTTTATACACTAGGGAATGATACAGCAGACGATGTAGAAGAGGGAGGGGAGATTTCCCAGGTCTGTATTTTATACTAGGTTAGTGAAGACAGAATCAAGTACACAGGGGTTGGTCTCAGATAGAGGCAAAGCTAGATCGTTCATAGTAGCAGGAGAAAAGGTAAGAATTTACAGGCACAAGAAGAGTTAGGCAGATGTGCTGGGAGTCTGAAGTTCTATTTTCCTTTTCCTGTTTCTTCTTTTTTAAAATTGTTTCTTTAGAGAGTGGGGAGGGACAGAGGGAGAGAGAGAAAGAGAATCTTAAGCAGGCTCTACACCCAGCATGGAGCCTGACATGGGGCTCGATATCAACCTGAGATCATGACCTGAGCTGAAATCAAGAGTCTGACGCTTAACCAATTGAGCTACCCAGGCACCTCTTCCTGTTTCTTCTTGAAGCATTCTAATCAAGACTTCAGCTCCACCATTCCACTCAAAATCTTGCCAAGGCCATCAGTGACTTCCATGTTGTTAAAGCAAGTTCTCATCCTTATTATCAGCAGCATTTGATACAACTGATTGTATTCTCCTCCTGAAAATACTTCACTTCCACAAAATCCCTGCCTTCTCAGTTTCTTTTGTTAGTTCTTCCTCCTTTCCCCAAACTAAATGATAGTTTCCCAGGACTTAGTCCTCTGAGCTCTTTTCTATTTATACTTTCTTGGTAATTTTACCCAGTCTTGTTGCTTATAGCAAATATATCCTAATGACTGCCAAATTTGTCTCTTCAGCTTGTACAACTGTCCAGAACTCCGTATCCATCTGTATATTTGACATCTCTACTTGGTTGTCTGATAACTCAACTTGATATATGCAACTTTAATTAATTCAAACTGCATAGTTTATCCAGTCTATTGATGGTATTAGAAATACCTGAATAACTAGAAGTTATCCACTATTAAAGCAATGCTTCTTGTGTACCTGTGTTTCTCTAGGGTAAGTAGGCTTTCATACTTTGCATTATGGCCTACTAGCACAGGTTAGTTCAAGCCACCATTTATTTACTTTTGCCCAGATTACTGCAGTTAACTTCCTGTTCTAATGCTTGAGTGATCCTATTAAAACAATCAATCATTCCACAGCTTCCTATTTTAGACCTAAAGGCATGTCATCCTCTATTACAAAATTATAGGTAACTGGGTGTGCAAAATATTAATGTTTTAGGAAAAATTACATATGAACCAATGTAACTTCTGAGCTATACTGACATCACTGCCCTACTTAGCAATTATCTGTGAACTAGGTCATGTTATTTAAAAATACATTGTAGCAAAAATGTACTAGCATGCTAGAACTGGAATGTATTTCTTATTGTAGGCACAATGAAAAGAAAGGTACTGCAATAGAGGAATGCACACGTGCATAAAACATGCTAAGAATATTTGCTGCAGCATGCCTTAATAATGAATAACTGGAACCTTAAATACCCATCAAGAAAATGGATGAACTGCCGATATCAACTTGGATAAAACTTTTAAAGTGCTAAGTAGGAAAAGCAGCTGAAGGATTCAAATAATGTGTTTTGTTTTGTTTTCAAATAATGAATGTTTAAAAACATGCAACCCTGGGATGCCTGGATGGGTACTGGATACAGATTTCTCAGGTGTCAACAGAGCATGTGATACTTGATCTCAGGGTCATGAGTTCAAGCCTCACATTAGGTGTAGAGCTTACAATAAAAAAATAAAAGTTAAGAGTCCTGGGATCAAGCCCCGACTCGGGCTCCCTGCTCGGCGGGGAGCCTGCTTCTCCCTCTCCCACTCCCCCTGCTTGTGTTCCCTCTCTCGCTGTGTCTCTCTGTCAAATAAAATCTTTAAATAAATAAATAAATAAATAAAATAAGTTAAAAAAGTAAAAAAAAAAAACAAAACCCCAAAAACCCCAAACATGCAACCCGATACCACAGAGTGTTTAGATGATACATGTAGAACAGAAATATAAACAGGAAATGGGCAAAAACCTCAGTCTCCCTCCTATTCCAGTCCCCCTCTTGTTTCAGAAACAGCTACTACCATTTTCTTATGATATTCCAAGGATATTTTATACCTACATAAGCACATGATACATATAATCCCCATAGTGACCTCCAGCCCTTTTTCTTCTATATAAAATATCTTTTTTTTTTTCATTTAATGTGTCTTGGAACTTATTCAGCATTGGTACACAAGGAACTACCCAGTTCTTTTTGACGAACAGTTTTCCATTATACAGATACACTGTAAACAGCTGACTCAGGCCTAATTATAGACATTGAGATTGTACTCAGTCTTTTGCTTTTACAAATAAAGTTGCAATTAATATCCTTACATATATGACTCTTCCTAATGTGCAAATTTATTTAGAGAATAAATTCCTTTAAGTGGAGTTTCTGGGTCACATAATATTTGCATTTTTAATTTTGACAAATAATGTATCCTTCATTTTTTATACAAAATCTTAAATTTTATGATATACAATCTCAACTTATTATTTTTTTAAGATTTGCAGTTGCAGCAGACAGCGTAAGTTTTTTGCAAGCCAACAGCCAAAGCATCCTTTCTATTTAGGATAATCTGCTGCTGTGAGATTCTGGATAAAGGAAATGCCCTCCCACTACAGAAGCTGAAAGGGCCAAATACTCTTGTTTTTTGTCTTTGACAACACACAGAGTGCCAACCAGGACTTTGTGGTGACTCAAAGACATGGGATCAATTAAGAAATCAATCTAAAAGCAACAGAAGAATCATAGCATCTTATGTAGACCACCCCTAATCTTTTTATGAGCCTGGTTTATTTCTGCTTTCCTGACTATTTTGTGAGCTACCAGATAGCATTCTAACAAATTTTTCTGCTTAAATTAGCCAGATTTGGATTTACTTAAAACCAGAGTTTGGGCTGATAATTTTAGTCACACTTTTGTGAACATAAATTGCTGCACCATCCTCATATTTGCACTACACAGTCTAAAGGCTCAGACTGCTGTATTTTGGGGTAGCCTGTATTTGCTTTTCTTCATAATCCTGTCAACTATTTACTGCTGCTATTGATATGCCTGATGCAACCACCCCTTTCTCCTTTTCTAACTTGTTGCATGCCTAAAAACTAGATACCCAAGTACACTGGACCTGTCTGTAGAGTAGGAATAGAGACTTGCAGTGAAGGCCAAAAGGTCTTATGAGGAAAATGCATAAATTTCATTACATCTATTTTAATTGCTCAGATTTTTAAATTCAGATTTCTCAGATACATTCTAAGTGTGAGTTAACACTATCTGCAGCTCCTTCTTTCTGTTATAAAAAGAATTAATTGCTACTATTGTGTAACAGTTAACATTTTTTGAGCCATTTTCTAGGCACTGTTGTTCTAAGTATATTTGTGATTCATTTAATCTTCAAAGTAATAATTTAAAAAGTCCTAAGAATTAGCCTCAGTACACTTTTATTTAGCCTTCATACCCCTGGGTTATATATCTCTATTTTCTTTATCTTTTTTTTAAGGTTTTATTTTTAAATAATCTCTATAACCAACATGGGGCTCAAACTTAACAACCCTAAGATCAAGAATTGCACACTCTGTGACTGAGCTAGCCAGGCGCCCATATTTCCTTCTTAAAGTTACGTTAATAACAAAATTCTGACTAGGTTCACTGCTCTCCCAAGTTTTTCTGACTTCTCATCTGAAATTATGAAGTCCTCCACATCACATACTGGTTTTACTTATGTATATATAAGCAGAGTGAGATGCTAGTGAAAATGTTTTAACTCCTTTGTCAAAGAATGGCAATAATCCTATTAGAATCCTCATAAGGGATTTGCTTAGAATCATTTCATATTAGCCACAAGGATGGGTACTGGATACAGATTCATCCATTCTAGAAATAATTTTCAAACAGGATTTCCACAAGAATTAGCTACATAGTAAGAATACTATCTGAAATCCTGCAGATAAATAAAATTCTATCTAAAATATCTAGTATCAGGGTGCCTGGGCAGCTCAGTTGGTTGAGGGTCCAACTCATGATTTCAGCTCAGGTCATGATCTCATGGGTCATGAAATCAAGCCCCCCATCAGGCTCCACGCTCAGCAGTGAGTCTGCTTGAGATTCTCTCTCTCCCTCTGCTCCTCTCCCTCCTCATGCTCTCACACTTTTTCTCTCAAATACATAAACCTTTTAGAAAAAAATCTAGGCACCTGGGGTGTCTCAGTCGGTTGAGGGTCTGATTCTTGGTTTTGGCTCAGGTAGTGATCTTGGGATCAAGGGATTGAACCCAGGGACCAGCACCATGCTCAGCTTGGAATCGGTTGGATTCTCTCCGCCCTCTCCTCTGCCCCCCACCCTGCCAATGACCTCGCGCTTTCTCTCTGGAAACAAATAAATCTTTTTAAAAATCTAGTATCTCTCAAAAACTGATGTGATGTATGGTGATTAACATAATAAAAAATTATTTAAAAAAAAATCTAGTATCTCAGGGGCACCTGGGTGGCTCAGTTGTTAAGCGTCTGCCTTCAGCTCAGGTCATGATCCCAGGGTCCTGGGATTGAGCCCCGCGTTGGTCTCCCTGCTCAGCGGGAGGCCTGCTTCTCCCTCTCCCACTCCCCAGCTTGTGTTCCCTCTCTCGCTGTCTCTTTCTCTGTCAAATAAATAAATTAAATCTTTAAAAAAAAATCTAGTATCTCAAGGAGGAGCAAGATGGTGGAGGAGTAGGAGACCTAAATTTCGTTTGGTCCCAGGAATTCAGCTAGATAGTTATCAAACCATTCTGAACACCTACGAACTCAACAGGAGATCGAAGAAAAGAATAGCAACAACTGAAGAAAAGCAACCACTTTCTGGAAGGTAGGACTTGCGGAGAAGTGAATCCGAGGCGATATACGGGAAGACAGACCACAGGGTTAGGGAGCCTCCGTGAGCCACTACCAGCAAGTGATAGAGGAGCAGAGCACAAAATCAGAACTTAGAAGTCAGCTCTGCTGAGGGACGTCGCTCCAGTGGCTAAGTGGGGGGTGGAACCCCCGGGGTCACAGAAAGACCGAGGGTGCCTGAGTGTGGCAGAGCTCCCAGGTATCAGAGCGGGGAAGCCGGCTGCAGAGACGGAGCCGAGGAACAGGCTCTCAGCTTGGGGTTGCCATAAACCATGATCTGCGGCACAGTCGGGCCACTGCTCTTCCAGCAGGGAGACAAAAAGGGCAGATCCAGGGAGACTCCCCTTCTTCCCCAAGGAGGAGCGGCGCGGGAGTGCACTGCAGGGATCTGCTGGGTTTGGAGACTCCACATGGGGTCGTGTGCCAGAGATAGAAACGCTTGGTCACAGGCTGGGTGAGCACGGCGTGCGGCCGGAGACCGGGGAGATGGGAGTGATTGCTTTTCTCTGGGGGTGCACTGGGGAGTAGGGCCCTGAGTTCTCGGCTACTACGGGGTGGAGATTGGGAGGCCATTTTCACTCTCATCCTCCAAAGCTGTACAGAAAGCTTGCAGGGAACAAAAGCTCCGAGAGCAAACCCGAGCAGATTACTTAGCCTGGACCCGGCAAGGGCAGGGCAATTCTGCCTCCGGCAAAGACATTTGAGAACCACAGCAACAGGCCCCTCCCCCAGAAGATCAGCAAGAACAGCCCACCAAGACCAAGTTTAAGGATCAATGAGAACGGCAGAACTCCAGTGCTAGGAGAACACTGCACATAGAATCCATGGCTTTTTTCCCCATGATTCCTTAGTCTTTCAAAGTTAATTTAAAAGATTTTATTTATTTATTTGAGAGAGAGAGAATGAGAGACAGAGAGCACGAGAGGGAAGAGGGTCAGAGGGAGAAGCAGACTCCCTGCCGAGCAGGGAGCCCGATGCAGGACTCGATCCCGGGACTCCAGGATCATGACCTGAGCCGAAGGCAGTCGCTTAACCAACTGAGCCACCCAGGCACCCCTCAAAGTTAATTTAAAAAAATTTTTTTTCTATTTTTTTTAATTTTTCTTTTTCCCTTTTATAACCATCTTATCAATTCCTTTTTTAAAAATCTTATTTTTCATTTTTAGAGTCATATTCTATCCCTTCTTTGTAGTTAACCTTATTTTTAGTATATATATATATATTGTTCTCTCTTTAAAATTTTGGGATAGTTTCTTCCAACAGACCAAAATATACCCTAAATCTCTAGTATACGGCTTTGTTCTAGTCTCCTGCTGGATCACATTCTTTTTTTTTTTTTTTAATTTCTCTTCTTTCTTTTTTCAACGAACTTCTTATCAATTCTTACCAATTCCTTTTATAAAGTCTTTTATAATTTTCATCTTTACACTCATATTACATTCCTTCATCGTATTTACCCTTATTTTTGTACATATATAAGCTCTTTTTCTTTAAAATTTTGGGAGGCAGTTTCTTCAAACAGACCAAAATACACCCAGAATCTAGTGTGTGGCACTGATCTATTCACCAGCCTGATCATATTTGATCATATTTTTTTCCCTTTCTTTCCCTTTCTTTTCCCCTGGTTTCAGGTCTCTTCTGATTTGTTTAGTATATATTTTTCTGGGGTCATTGTTACCCCATTAGCATTTTGTCCTCTCATTCATCTATTCTCCTCTGGACAAAATCACAAGACAAAAAAAATCACCTCAAAAAAAAAAAGAACAAGAGGCAGTACCGACTGCCAGGGACCTAATCAATACGGACATTAATAAGATGTCAGAACTAGAGTTCAGAATGACGATTATAAAGATACTAGTTGGGCTTGAAAAAAGTCATGGAAGATACTAGAGAAACCCTTTCTGGAGAAATAAAAGAACTAAAATCTCAACTAAAATCTAACCAGGTCAAAATCAAAAAGGCTATGAGGTGCAATCAAAAACAGAGGCTCTAACTGCTAGGATAAATGAGGCAGAAGAGAGAATTAGTGATATAGAAGACCAAAAAGAGAGAGAAACAACTCCTGGATCAAGAGGGCAGAATTTGAGAGATAGGTGATACCACAAGACAACAGTATTAGAATAATTGGGATCCCAGAAGAAGAAGAGAGAGAGGGGCAGAAGGCATACTGGAGCAAATTACAGCAGAGAATTTCCCTAATTTGGGGAAGGAAACAGGCATCAAAATCCAGGAGGCAGAGACAACCCCCCTCAAAAATCAATAAAAATAGGTCAACATCCCAGCATCTAATAGTAGAACTTACCAGTCTCAGAGACAAAGAGAAAATCCTGAAAGCAGCTCAGGACAAGAGGTCTGTAACCTACAATGGTAGAAACATTAGATTGGCAACAGACCTATCCACAGAGACCTGGCAGGCCAGAAAGGACTGGCATGATATATTCAGAGCACTAAATGAGAAAAATATGGAGCCAAGAGTACTATATCCAGCTAGGCTATCACTGAAAATAGGAGATAAAAAGCTTCCAGGAGAAACAAAAACTAAAAGAATCTGCAAACACGAAACCAGCCCTACAAGAAATATTGAAAGGGGTCCTCTAAGCAAAGAGAGAGCCTAAAAGTAACATAGATCAGAAAGGAACAAAGACAATATACAGTAACAGTCACCTTACAGGCAATACAATGGCACTAAATTCGTATCTTTCAATAGTTACCCTGAATGTAAATGGGCTAAATGCCCCAATCAAAAGACACAGGCTATCAGACTGGATAAAAAAACAGACCCATCGATATGCTGTCTGCAAAAGACTCATTTTAGACCCAAAGACACCTCCAGATTGAAAGTGAAGGGGTGGAAAACCATTTACCATGCTAATGGACAGCAAAAGAAAGTTGGGGTAGCAATCCTTATATCAGACAAATTAGATTTTAAAACAAAGACTGTAGTAAGAGATGAGGAAGGACACTATATCCTACTTAAAGGCTCTATCCAACAAGAAGATCTAACAATTGTAAATATCTATGCCCCTAACGTGGGAGCAGCCAATTATATCAGCCAATTAATAACAAAAGCAAAGAAACACATCGACAACAGTGCAATAATAGTAGGGGACTTTAACACCCTCTTCACTGAAATGGACAGATCATCTAAGCAAAAGATCAACAAGGAAATAAAGACTTTAAATGACACCCTGGACCAAATGGACTTCACAGATATATTCAGAACATTCCATCCCAAAGCAAGAGAATACACATTCTTCTCCAGTGCCCATGGAACATTCTCCAGAATAGATCACATCCTAGGTCACAAATCAGGTCTCAACCAGTACCAAAAGATTGGGATCATTACCTGTGTATTTTCGGACCACAATGCTTTGAAACTAGAATTCAATCACAACAGGAAAGTCGGAAAGAACTCAAATACATGGAGGATAAAGAGCATCCTACCAAAGAATGAATGGGTCAACCAGGAAATTAAAGAATTTTCAAAATTCATAGAAACAACTAAAAATGAAAACACAACTGTTCAAAATCTTTGGGATACAGCAAAGGCAGTCCTAAGAGGAAAGTATATAGCAATACAAGCCTTTCTCAAGAAACAAGAAAGGTCTCAAATACATAACCTAACCATACACCTAAAGGAGCTGGAGAAAGAAAAGCAAATAAAGCCTAAATCCAGCAGGAGAAGAGAAATAGTAAAGATCAGAAAAAAAAAAAAAGCAAAAAGCAGAAATCAATGAAATAGAAACCAAAAAACAGCAGAACAGATCAACAAAACTAGGAGCTGGTTCTTTGAAAGAATTAGTAAGACAGATAAGCCCCTGGCCAGACTTATCAAAAAGAAAAGAGAAATGACCCAAATAAATAAAATCATGAATGCAAGAGGAGAGATCACAACCAACACCAAAGAAATACAAACAATTATAAGAACATTTTATGAGCAACTATATGCCAGCCAATTAGATAACCTGGAAGAAATGGATGCATTCCTAGAGATGTATAAACTACCAAAACTGAACCAGGAAGAAATAGAAAACCTGGACAGACCCATAACCACTAAGGAAATTGAAGCAGTAATCAAAAATCTCCCACCAAACAAGAGCCCAGGGCCAGACATCTTCCCAGGGGAATTCTACCAAACATTTAAAGAAGAATTAATACCTATTCTCCTGAAACTGTTCCAAAAAACAGAAATGGAAGGAAAACTTCCAAACTCATTTTATGAGGCCAGCATTACCTTGATCCCAAAATCAGACAAAGACACCATCAAAAAGAATTACAGACCAATATCCCTGATGAACATGGATGCAAAAATTCTCACCAAAATACTAGCCAGTAAGATCCAACAGTACATTAAAGGGATTATTCACCACGACCAAATGGGATTTATTCCTGAGCTGCAAGGTTGGTTCAACATCTGCAAATCAATGTGATACAATACATTAATAAAAGAAAGAACAAGAACCATATGATCCTCTCAAAAGATGCAGAAAAAGCATTTGACAAAGCACAGCATCCTTTCTTCATAAAAAACTCTTCACAGTGTAGGGATAGAGGATACATACCTCAATATCATAAAAGCCATCTATGAAAAACCCACAGCAAATATCATTCTCAATGGGGAAAAACTGAGAGCTTTCCCCTAAGGTCAGGAACGCAGCAGGGATGTCCACTATCACCAATGCTATTCAACATAGTACTAGAAGTCCTAGCCACAGCAGTCCGACAACAAAAAGAAATAAAAAGCATCCGAATTGGCAAAGAAGAAGACAAACTCTCACTCTTTGGGATATACTTTACGTGGAAAACCCAAAAGACTCCACCCCAAAACTGCTAGAACTCATATAGGAATTCAGTAAAGTGGTAGGATATAAAATCAATGCACAGAAATCAGTGGCATTTCTGTACACTAATAAGAAGACAGAAGAAAGAGAAATTAAGGAAAACACAAAGAAATGGAAAAACATTCCATGCTCATGGATTGGAAGAACAAATATTGTGACAATGTCTATGCTACCTAGAGCAATCTACACATTTAATGCAATCCCTATCAAAATACCATCAACTTTTTTCAAAGAAATGGAACAAATAATCCTAAAATTTGTATGGAACCAGAAAAGACTCTGAAAAGCCAGAGCAATGTTGAAAAAAGAAAAGCAAAGCTGGCGGCATCACAATTCTGGATTTCAAGCTCTATTACAAAGCTGTAATCATCAAGATAGTATGGTACTGGCACAAAAACGGACACAATGGAACAGAACAGAGGGCCCAAAAATGGACCCTCAACTCTATAGTCAACTAATGTTCGACAAAGCAGGAAAGAATGTCCAATGGAAAAAAGACAGTCTCTTCAACAAATGGTGTTGGGAAAATTGGACAGCCACATGCAGAAGAATGAAACTGGACCATTTCCTTACACCACACACAAAAATAGACTCCAAATGGATGAAAGACCTAAATGTGAGACAGGAGTCCATCAAAATCCTAGAGAACACAGGCAGCAACCTTTTCGACCTCAGCCGCAGCACATTCTTCCTAGAAACATTGCCAAAGGCCAGGGAAGCAAGGGCAAAAATGAACTATTGGGACTTCAAGATAAAAAGCTTTTGCACAGCAAAGGAAACAGTCAACAAAACCAAAAGACAATGACAGAATGGGAGAAGATATTTGCAAATGACATATCAGATAAAGGGCTAGTATCCAAAATCTATAAAGAACTTATCAAACTCAACACCCAAAGAACAAATAATTCAATCAAAAAATGGGCAGACGACATGAACAGACAATTTTCCCAAAGAAGACATCCAAATGGCCAAGAGACACAGAAAAAGTGCTCAACATCGCCTAGCATGAGGGAAATCCAAATCAAAACTTCAATGAGATACCACCTCACACCAGTCAGAATGGCTAAAATTAACAAGTCAGGAAACGACAGAGGTTGGCGAGGATGCAGAGAAAGGAGAACCCTCCTACACTGTTGGTGGGAATGCAAGCTGGTGCAGCCACTCTGGAAAACAGTATGGAGGTTCCTCAAAAAGTTGAAAATAGAGCTACTGTACAACCCAGCAATTGCACTACTGGGTATTTATCCCAGAGATACAAACGTAGTGATCCAAAGGGGTACGTGCACCCCAATGTTTATAGCAGCAATGTCCACAAGAGCCAAACTATGGAAAGAGCCAAGATGTCCATCATCAGATGAATGGGTAAAGAAGATGTGGTATATATACACAATGGAATATTATGCAGCCATCAAAAAAAAAAACCCCGAAATCTTGCCATTGCAACGATGTGGATGGAACTAGAGGGTATTATGCTAAGTGAAATAAGTCAATCAGAGAAAAGACATGTATCATATGATCTCACTGATATGAGGAATTCTTAATCTCAGGAAATAATCTGAGGGTTGGAGTGATGGGGAGTGGGAGGGATGGGGTGGCTGGGTGACAGACATTGGGAAGTGTATGTGCTATGGTGAGCACTGTGAATTGTGTAAGACTTATGAATCACAGACCTGTACCTCTGAAACAAATACATTGTATGTTTAAAAAAAAAAAAGAAGATAGTAGGAAGGGAAAAATGAAGGGGGGGAAATCGGAGAGGGAGATGAACTATGAGAGACTATGGACTATGAGAAACAAACTCAGGGTTGTAGAGGGGATGGGGGTGCGGGGATGGGTTAGCCTGGTGATGCGTATTAAAGAGGGCACATATTGAATGGGGCACTGGGTGTTATACACAAACAATCATGGAACACTACATAAAGACTAATGATGTAATGTATGGTGATTAACATAATAAAATAAAATTTAAAAAAAATTCTAAAAATAAATAAATAAAATCTAGTATCTTTCTGAACAATGAGTAATCACATGTCTTCTTCTAAAAGTAAAGGGCTATTGGGGCGCCTGGGTGGCTCAGTCAGTTAAGCATCTGCCTTCAGCTCAGGTCATGATCCCAGGGTCCTGGGATCAAGCCCCACATCGGGCTATCTGCCCAGTGGGAGGCCTGTTTCTCCCTCTCCCACTCCCCTTGCTTGTTTCTGCTCTCGCTAACTCTGTCAAATAAATAAATAAAATCTTTTAAAAAAATAAAAATAAAAAGTAAAGGGTTATATACCATGACCATCTATGCATCATCTCTCATCTTTACCAGTACTGACAAAGATCCTAACAAGCTTTCAAAATACGTAATGTACAAAGATTTAAACAAGCTTATTTGAAAAGTATTAATATCTGACAAACAGATCTGAGGGAGGAGAAAACTCACCAGGGTCATTTTAATAAATACATTTTTTATTTTCTTTTTTTTTTAAGATTTTACATAATCCCTACATCCAACTTCTGGCTTGAACTTACAACCCCAATGTCAAGAGTCACATGCTCTACCAACTAAGCCAGTAAGGTGCCCCTATGAATACATTTTTTAAACAACAGAATTTAGAACAGATGACTACTCACTAGCTTTTTTTTTTTTTTTAAAGATTTTATTTATTTGAGAGAGAGAATGAGAGAGCACGAGAGGAGGGAGGGTCAGAGGGAGAAGCAGACTCCCCGCTGAGCAGGGAGCCCGATGCGGGACTCGATCCCAGGACTCCAGGATCATGACCTGAGCCGAAGGCAGTCACTTAACCAACTGAGCCACCCAGGCGCCCTACTCACTAGCTTTTATGGCTATTTTAGATGGCTCACATCATGGGGGAAAGTGTCCATGGCTTTTCTTTTTCTTTTTTTTTTTTTTTTAAAGATTTTATTTATTTGACAGAGAGAGAGAGACACAGTGAGAGAGGGAACACAAGCAGGGGGAGTGGGAGAGGAAGAAGCAGGCTTCCCACGGAGCAGGGAGCCTGATGTGGGGCTCGATCCCAGGACCGTGGGATCATGACCTGAGCCAAAGGCAGACACTTAACGACTGAGCCACCCAGGCGCCCCATGGCTTTTCTTTAAATTTCCTCTACATCAAGAAATAGGAAGCAAAACAATTACAGTAACATTAAAATTAAGCTCAAATAGAATCAAGAAATGTTGGCTTGGCTGAGCATTATGAATTTCATTTTTAGTAAGTCTGACCTGATCTTTTTTTTTTCACCTTCTATTTTCTCAGTTATGGGTACAACCTACTAATACTCTAGAATGTTACAGCTGAATCTTTGAAAGTCATTTAATATAGCTGCCTCATTTTACAGATGAGGAAACAGGTCCACAGAGGTTTAAATACCTTGTCTGCCAAGCCAGAATTAGATGCTTGGTTTCCTGCATCTTAGATAACTGCATTACCCATAACAAGGTACCACAGCAGTGCCTGTAAGGAAACAGTGCACAGAATCTCAACATTTTGTTAATATTATCAGAGCACTTTATTACTTCACTAAAAGTCATGACGACAAGTTGGTATGACTTCAGAAAAGGACCCAAATAGAATTTCTAAGATTAGCCCATGAGAATACCCTGCTTAGTAAATGTCTAGGATGGGAAATGAGTGCTGCTCAGATTGACAGCACATAAATTTGGGAACCTCCTGTGCTATCCATTGAAATTTTAACATTTAAAATCCTGCAGTTAAGAGAATTTGCTTCCTTTCTACTGCTGATAGATGGTAAGGCTATATGGTAATTTGGAGCACAGGCTTAAAAATCACAGCTCATTGTATGACCTTAAGTGTTACTGTAGCTCTCTCTGTAGTTTCTTCATCTCTAAAACAGGATAATAAAAGCACCTATACCTCATAAGACAATTAAGAATATTATATGTGTAATGTATATAAAGAACCCAAGACAATGGCTGATACAGAGAAGGCCTCAGTCAACTTCAGTTTCCATTTCCAAGTGGCCCTTTTACTTGCCTATTGTAACAAATTCAGTATTTCTGAGAGTCTGGTCAGAAAAAGGACAATCAGCTTTTTTTTAAATCTACCATGCAGGATGATAGAAACCAAATGAAAGTGCTGAAAAGAACACCAGACATGTGTTCTTCTAGTAGTCATGAACTAAAATTTAGTCACTAATTAGCCAAGTGATTCTGAATAGCTTTTCTAACCATATTTTTAAAGTCATATAATGGTACAGAAGGTCCAAGTATAAATCTGTCATTATAAATCAGCCTTACAAATACCCTGGTGTCTGTGAAAACTAAAATCGAGCGTTGTAAGAAATTATTCCTGATCCAAGTGAAAGAAGCAGAAATCCCTTGAAATGTATTAAATCCTTGCCCTACTAAAAATTTGCCAGAAACTCTAACTATACATTTTCTTACTCATTTCATGTTCATATTCTCAAAAGTCAAACAAAAATAAACGAACAAGACTCGTTTTCTGACAGTCTTAATGAAAAAATTTTTTCTCATTAATGGTTTCAGTCAAGAATGAGAGCACAATATAGAAAACCTAGATTTATTTGTTAAACTATTACAAAGACAAAACAATTATCATTGAAGCACTCTGAGGATTTCATCCCAATTTCACTTGTTATGGAAACCGACCTAAGAGGTTAGAAATTAAAGGATATAACCTAAGGGGTTATAACAAAACAGACTGGTGAAACATGGTGAAAGAAAAGCTAGTCAGATGCATCCGTGTTAGTGGTATTTCACATGGCTAGGATATTTCCCAAGAGGCTCCCTAAAGATGCCTGAATTAATTAATCTGGGTCCCAAATTAGTAAAAAAAAAAAAAAAAAAAACCCTTACCCCTGTGAAGAACAAGCAGAGGCCAAGATTTCTCTGAGATCTCTTTGTCGTTCTTTTTAAGGTGTAATGGGACCCTTAGCCTCTAAAAGGGTTTATTTTAGATTCAGCCTCCCTCCTTCCCATCCAGTCTACTTATGTCTTCAAGCACCTACGCATTCTCAGGTAGGCCTGCCAGGTTACAGAAGATGCGTATGGTGAAGGCTGGAACTATAGGCCTAATCAGAGGGCACCTATACACTGACATTTTGGAGTAGGTGATAAACTACAAATACCCTCCTGGTTAATTCACCTTTGTTAATAAAGGTCATAGTTTCTTCTGCTGGTGACAACTTTTTCTCTCAGTATAGTCTGTCTCAAAAAAGAACCGGTTCAGGTAAATTTTGGAGAAGGAAAAAGACTTCATCAACACCCACTCCACAGTAGAAGAGGCACCAAGTTCTTTCCTAGTTATGAGCAGAATCTGAAAAACAGAAGATTTACAGTGTTTATAATAATAGCTATTATTTATTGAATGCCTAGTCAAGAGCGCCAGAGAACTTAGATATATATATCTTAGTCTTTGCAACAATCCTGCCAGGTAGTTTATCAACCCCATTTTCAAATGAGGAAACTGAGGATTAAAGAAGTTATGTGCCTTCTCCAAAGGCACAGAAGCCGGTATGTGGTAGAGCTGTGATTCTACCACTCCTGTGCCTTGACTCCACCCCATCTCCTGCACCGAGAGGTCCTAGTTCCATTATCTTGAAATCATTAATGGTTGCATAAACACTCTAATTATTACTTCTTCATTCCTTAAAGGCAAAAACAATTTAAAATGATTAAAAATTTAAAGACATTGTTTGGAATTCAGGTCAATTATCCAGATGAATAACTTGTATAAACTTTATGAACAAAATAGCTCTCTGCTCCAGCTGTAGCATAAAATGAATAGAAAACAAATCATCAGCTCATTAGAAAGCTTGTGGTTATTTTATGATTATTTCACCATAAAATTACATTACAAAGAATCCTAAGAATTCTCACCAGTGAACTGCAGTAACATCTCATCTGTGTAACCATTAGTGACACAACAAATGCGTTTCTCAGAATCCTTATTAATACAGTGGTGGGTATTCTCTGAATAGTCTATTTTTCAAGAAGAAATACGTAAAAGCCAGAAGATCAAAAAATGTTTTCCAGTTTCAATAAAAGTTACTAAGTATTACTGAACTGAAAAAGTCAACATGCTATAAAGAACATGATAAGCAGGAAAGTGAGAAGGGAAGAAGACTTAAATTGGCACCAAAAGATTTCCCATACAGTATAAGAGTGAAGTACTAATATCTGGAACTATAAGATCTGAAAATTAAAGCTAACAGAGCTGCAGCAATATGAACATGTAATTTTAGCTAATTACAGAAGAGACAATGCTGGTTTTAGACTATATGGCTACAATGACAGAAATAAATGCTGTGGAAATAAAAATTAAGTATTTAAAGCAAGAAATATAAATCCCCGAACTCTAAGAGATTATTCTCTGATAGTTCCACTGGCAGCACCTGAAAGGAAAACAGAGATTCATTATCATTTTTCATGGTTAGAGTAAGAAGAAATGTTACACATTCACATGGCAACAATTTGGAAGGTAAATGGAACTTGGAAAAAGGAGGGATCTCATAACCCAACTGGATGACTCACAATAGTATAAGAGTCAAGCCAAAATATATAAATCTTGCCACACTATTACTATGCTTTAAAATAAAGGACCTGGGCATAAGTAACATCTCAAAGACTGGAAGACAGCCAGTATTCAAGAAAATGCTACCAGGTCAGAAGTAGGAGGACACTGTAGAGGGGAAAGAGGGACAACAATTTTAACAAAGTAAAAATCTTATAGCTCATAAAGGAAGACCAACTAGGACTACTAGTCCTAGAGCTCTAGATGGTATGAACTAACAACATAACCCTCAGTTATTATCAAACATACAGTTGAGATACTCAAGGTGGCAAAGGACAATTTATTTCTCAGGGTAACATGCAGCAACGTCAGGGACAAACTTTAGGCAAAGCTCACAAGAATGTGTCAGGGAAAACTGGCTGTGAGCTCTTATGTCAGTCAAGAAAGCAGGAATGAAGCAACTTGGGAAATGATAGCTTTTGGAGAAGTGTACATGGCCTTACGGTTTGGCAAACTGGGCTTGAACACTAAGGTGCCCAGGACCTTGGTCCTCCATTATTTTCAGAAGGAGGGAAGCCAATACAAGATAATGATGAAATTAGGGGTGCTTGGGTGGCTCAGTTGATTAAGTGATTGCCTTCAGCTCAGGTCATGATCCCAGGGCCCTGGGATGGAGCCCCATATTGGGCTCCCTGCTCAGCGGGAAGTCTGCTTCTCCCTCTTCCTCTACCGCCCCTCCTGCTCTTGCTCTCTCTCTCTCAAATAAATAAATCTTAAAAAAAAAAAAGGATTATGATTAAATTAAAGGCTTAGATGCAGTTTGGAATTACCACTTCCTCCCTAAACTGAATAGCAGCAAATCTCTGCTTTGTGTTTTCTGATGAACATGTTAGGTTTCAAACACCACAAGTGGAAAAGGTGACTCAAGAGCAGAACAGGAGATGATCTCAGGCTCTGCTGCTCCCACCTGAGCCAACCAGGGAGCCCATTTCTGAGTAATGGGCTAATGTCCACCTCCTGAGTTCACTGAAGATGGGTGTGTCTTATTCTTTCATGCCTCAATGCCTAGCACTGCCCAATGTCTAACCCAGCTCTTAACATGTATAAGTGCTCAATAAATGTTAACCTGAACATCACTGTTTGCAGACCTTGACTCCTTAGGGGGAAAAAAACCACATAAGTCTCAATAATTTCAGAAATGGGTAACTAACATTTTTCCAAACTGCTAATTATACAGAGTTCTCCTGAAAATAAAAATTATTTCACATGATTTTCAAATTCAATGACAAGGAAGAAAATAAAATACTCACCCCACTGCAGCATAAATCATTTTCAGTGATCAACATCTGCATCCTCAAACTGTCCAGCAACCGTTGGTGTAGTGTCTACCTCCATCCCATCTTAAAAAAAAAAAAAAAATCAACTGCTGAGCAACAGTCTACTGAGCTCTTCAGATAGGTAAAGGGTCAACCTATTCATCAAGCAGAAGAAAGCTGGTGCCCTCTGTTGGTCACAGTTGCTATTTTTTTCTCTTGTGAAAAAGTAACAAGGAACAAACCAAAAAAGAAAAATGCCACCTGTACATTTTAACGTTTACTTTATAAATTCTCAACCTCAACACTAAAAGAACATTAGATAAGAAGTTTTTAATGTAGTAGAGGGTTTGATATGTGCTCTGAGCATACAGATGCTGTTCATCTTGCTCAGAAACAAAATGATTCTAAAGTGATGGGAAGAAAACTCAGTTATGTGTTCCGTTAATAAAGAAAAATTAAAACAAAAAAAAAGTTTTTAATGTAGTTAGCATCAACTGTTCACTCTTCACAGAACTGTGCTGGGTATTTACTGTGTGACATTATCATTATTATTATTATTTTAAGATTTAATTTATTTATTTGAGAACGAAGAAGAGAGAGAGCATGAGCAGAGGGGAGGGGTAGAGGGAGAAGCACACTTCCCACTGAACGGGGAGCCCAACGTGGGGCTCGATCCCAAGACCCAGAGATCACAACCTGAGCTGAAGGCAGACACTTCACCAACTAAGCCACCCAGGTGCCCCATTATTTTCATTTTTAAAGGTATAAAAGTCCTATCCTCACAAAGCTGACTACATAATTCTGAGAAAAGACAAAATAAGTAAAGTGAGGTTCTTGCTTATCTGTTTTTCTCATTTCATAGGGGGAAAAAACCGTGTTGTGTGTGTGTGTGCGTGTGTGCGTGTGTGTGTGTGTGTGTGTGTGTACGGAGAGACAAGGAAAAAAAGCCCTTTGGAAAAGCTGTTTAGAGCTGCTTTCTCCCTTTTGGCACCTCCCATTCACCTTCAACTCTTTAACCCACAACAGGCTTCTGCCTGAGCCCCCTAGTACTCCACCTGGACATGCAGCAGGGCGTGCAAATGTGACACATCTAAAACTAACTCATCATCTTTCCACACAGAAATGCTTCTCTTGGGGCACCTGACTGGTTCAGTTGGTAAAGCATGTGATTCAATCTCAGGGTCGAGAGTTCAAGCCCCACATTAGGTGCGGAGCCTACTTTAAAAAAACAAAACAAAACGGGGGGGCGGGGGGCGCCTGAGTGGCTCAGTTAAGCATCTGCCTTCGGCTCAGGTCATGATCCCAGGGTCCTGGGGTCGAGCCCCACATCGGGCTCTCTGCTCCGCGGGAAGCCTGCTTCTCCCTCTCCCACTCCCCCTGCTTGTGTTCCCTCTCTTGCTGTGTCTCTCTCTGTCAAAAAAAAAAAAAAAAAAAAAAAAGGTTTCTCTACCCTAACATTCTTACTAAAGGATACCTCTCACCTGTCCAATTCAGAAACCCCTACCACATCTCTAACTTCTGTTGCTTCTCTCAAACATCTCTCAAATCTGTTAAGTCTTTAACATTCACTGCCACTACCAAGTGCAGGCCATGATCTCTCATCTAATTTAAATCATAACTTATTTAACAGAGTTTCTCTTTGGGGCGCCTGGAAGGCTCAGTCCATTAAGTGTCTGCCTTCAGCTCAGGTCATGATCCCAGCAGGCTGGGATCCCTGCTCAGCAGGGAGTCTGCTTCTCTGCCCCTCCCCCCCTCTCTCTCAAATATATAGGTAAAATCTTAAAAAAAAAAAAAAAGTTTCTCTTCTATCCTCCAATATTTCCCTCTGCAATCAATTTTCCATTATCACAGCCAGGGTCATCTTCTGAAACACTAATCAAACTAAAAATTCTTCATTTCACATTCTCATTGGCCTAAGCATAACACTGAAATTCTTTAAAACAGCTTTCAAGTTCCATTGAGATACAACCAGTTCACTACTCCACCTTTATGTGGTGCTGTAATAACTACCCTTCATACTCAGAGTTCCAGACATAATGAACTACTTTCAGTCCCCCAAAGTCGAATGGTCTCTTGAAGTTCTGCACATGGCTGATCATGTTACCTGCCTCTCTCCCCAACCTGTATGTAATCCCCCTTCACCCCAGTAAGTGACATCTGTCACTTACTCCATGAAGCTTGAATCTCTGACTATCCAGGCTAGGTGAAGAGTCCAGCCTCCGATTCTATAGCTTCTCAAGCTTCCCCTATATCTCAGTGCTGTATCAACAATGTACTGCCTAATTAGTTAATTTATTTTTCTCTACACAAGAATGCCATTGATATGAAGACAGTAATCTCATCTTACTTGGGCACTGCTATATTCTCTGTAGCATAGTAGCTCAATAAACAGTTCTTACATAAATAAGCACATGAAGCACTGAAATACCACAAGAAGATAGGGTGTTTGTTTTTCAGTGCAAAAAAGATGGTTTTATTAAAGCATGGGGAGCAGGACTTGGGCAGAAAGAACTGCGATAGGATGTATTTAAATGGCAAAAAGATTGAAATTTGCCAAGACAGCAGATCTTAGGTGCTCTACCACAAAAAAACGGGTAACTATGTGAAGAGATGGATATGTTAATTGACTTGACTGTAGTAATTATTTCACTATGTATATGAAAACATCATCTGGCATACCTTAAACATAAACAATTTTTAGCCTGTTAAAAAATTTTAAAAATAAATTTTAAAAAAATGCACAGGTCAAAACAAATAATCAATGGCAAAAAGAGTGACATGGGTACTTAGGACTTTAGAAGATGGGGAAGGGTATAGGCTGAAAAAGTTTCATATATAGGCAACTCTCAATATGCTAATAAGGCTTAGGAATAAAAGTCTAAAAATCTCTAGCAAAAAGTGTTTGTGATCTTAAAATCATTTGCTATAAAGCATTAAACAAGGAATTTTACAATTAAAAAAAAAACTCTTCAGTGAAGAAAGGCTTTTCAATGTCCAAGGACACTCTCCCATCAATCACTGTAATAAAAAGAAGGTACCATCTTGAATTCTTTCAGCTAAGAGTTTGGTAGTACACTAGAGATCATCTGAGCCATCTCATCCTATAGCCTATGTTATAGGCTCACCACTAGGACTTAAAATAGAGAGGATATACAAGGAATAACAGTGTGACCCAAAGCCTAAACTTTTCCAAATTAAAATATCCCAGGACTGGGGCGCCTGGGTGGCTCAGCTGGTTAGGCATCTGTCTTCAGCTCAGGTCATGCTCTCAGGATCAAGCCCTGCATTGGGCTCCCTGCTCAGCGGGGAGTCTGTGTGAAATTCTCTCCCTCTTCCTCTGCCCCTCACCCTGCTCATGCTCTCTAATAAATAACCCCCAGGTCAACATGCTATGTGCATGAGGATATTGATCACAGCATTATGACAGAAATTTATATTGCCCAATAAAAGAAAAACCAGGGGTGCCTGAGTGGCTCAGTTGGTTAAGCGTCTGACTCTTGGTTTTGGCTCAGGTCATGATCTCAGTGTCCTGAGATCAAGCCCCACATTGGGCTCCACACTCAGTGCAGAGTCTGCTTGAGATTCTCTCCCTCTCCCCTTCTGTCCCTCCCCCGCTTACATGCTCTCTCTTTCAAATAAATTAATCAATTAAATCTTTAACAAAAAAATGAAAAACTATGGTAACCCTCTTTAAGAACATTCTGCATCTCTAAAAATTAGAAGTGGTAAGACTATAGCAACATAAAATACTAGTATATATTAAATACACATAAGATGTAAGAAGTGCTTATATGCTTATAACACTTTTATATGGTTTTTTTTTGCATATCAGCTCATTTAATCTTCTCACCACTTATTAGCTATTTGACCTCAAGCAAGTTATATGATCTTTCTGTGCTTCAGTTTCTTCATCTGTAAAACAGGGATCAAATAACATTTACCACAGAACATTCTTGGAAGGATTAAATGAGTACTTATGTGTAATATGCTTAAATCAGGGTCTGGCACATAAGAGCAGTACCTGAATGTTCTATTTAGAGTAGTAGAAAAAGATGAGAGATATCTGTGGCAAGGCAAGGTTGTCTCTTCAGAGTTAGAACTTTATATGGTGATTATCAGGCAATCACTGAGGGGACATCCCTATATAGGGGTAACCACAGAGTGTTCTCAGAAGATTAAGATGGAACAGTGAGCTGGAGGCAGGAATGACTGAGGCAAAAAATTACTATTGTAAATCCAGTGTGAGAAGACAAGGGCCTAGGGTTGAAGGATAGCAGCAGTAACAGCAAGGAAATGTGAAAGTCATTTAAATGAAAAAATCTAGTATTGCACTAGAGCAAGGAATAAGAAGTAAAGGCTGAGTCAAAAGAATACTTCAACATTCTGACTGAAATAGGATACTCAGAAAAGCAAACCAGTCTCACAGGGGAAATATTTACAAAGAAGCCTACAGAGTGGAGACAAATGAAGCAAATTTGAAAGCCACTTGTTTAAGGTCCAGAAGTGTGTCACAAAACAAGAACCCAAGTTTCTTGAATGCTTTCTAGCCCTTTTAACCAACTGATTATCCTAGTTTTACATATAATCATGTAGGAATTCATTTTAAAAATAAAAACAGCAGCATAGATACATACACACACACACACATAAGCAAACAAACAAAAAGACTGGAAAGATATGCAGTAGAAAAATTAATAGAGGTCTTCCAATTATAATTACACTTGATTTTTCATTTCTTCTTTGCCTGTGCCCATTTAAAAAATCTGATTGTGAACACACTGTTTTTGTAGTTGAGGGAAAAAAGTAAAAAAAAACAAAGTTTCATGAGAATGCCCATTCTATATAATTCTACATTTGCTTCCTACACTGTAAGAGTTAATTCTGAGATTTCTCTGTCTTAAGAGTTTCCAAAAGAACATACATACATATATCTATGTATATGTATCTATCTCCCTGACTTCCCTTGTTGCCCAAGGACCATCTGACCGCTCACACTGAAAGAAAGGATACTCACCTTCATAATCTCTTATTGAATCTTCTGTCCGGACTCCAGCCATGTTATATTGGCTGCTCACAGACTGAGAAAGCATTCCTTCTAATCTCTCCAATGTGGCTTGGCCTTCTGCTGTTAAATGGGATAATCCTTCTTCATAGGTATAAAATGTAGGGATGTCTCCCTGCCCTTGTTCTAAACAAATAAAATGCTTTTAAGCTATTATAAAGCAATTAGAAAAACATGGATAATCAATAATGCATTTACCGAAGATAAGGTACAGTTTAAAAAGGCTTCCAGGAAAATATTTTTCAATATTCATTTAATACACAGATGTAGGTCATCTGTTGAAAATAAAGACAAAGAAAATGTCTCTACCCTCTAGAATGAGAAGGGATTCCAAAAGATAATGAGCCAGTAAACAGCAATTCTCAAAAAATCAAATGTCCAGGGACTAAAAGGAAGAGAGGGTGTACCTAAGGTCAGCAAGTCTTATGTCATCCCAAGCTGGGAATTTTACAGGTGAGTGCAAATTAATTTGATACTAATTTGTACTGATGTTTTTTTTGGATTAAAATACATGATCCTTTTAAAAACTCAGAAATTCTAGAAAATATAAAAAGGATAAAAAAATACATTCAAAAATCTCAGCAGAAATGAGAATGTATTTAGATATATGAAGGAGAATTCCAGAACCGAATTTGTCTCAGGCCAGGAAGTAGGTACATATGGAGGAAAGGACTTTGGACAGCGAGATCGGTGGACATGAGAGCAGTGGGAAGAAGAAAAGAGAAGAGCAGGCACTTCAAGTTATAAGACTCTACCAGGTTAGTGACAGTATTCTGGTCTGGGGGAGGCAAAGAGAAATAATCTTAGATAAATGAAGTATGGTTCTGGGGGGAGAAAATGACTTTGGTAGTGAGTTGTCTGAAGGATTATGTTAAGTAAAGATGTAGATGATAAAGATTTCAAGTGGTGGAGGGAAAAGGCTTTGTTCTCTAGAAGCAGCTGCATCAACTTAAAAGATTCTTCCAACCACCCACTTTCTCATCCATTGTTTTCTTCCCTTCCATTTATCTCTATCCATTTTCTGCTCACAATAATATCTATTTTTTACCTTCAAGCTTGGAAAGTCCAACTATTTTTCCAGTTTGGCTTAGACATGAATTGTGCCATTCACTTTTATTAATAACCACACTATGAGTATTTAATAGAGATATAAAGAACCATAATCCCATACCTTTAGTACAAATAAGTGCTTAAAATGAAACACACACACATTTAAAAAAATCCGTTTCACTAACCATTTGCTTCCACATCATATTCTTCTCCATCATAATCATCTGAATCTTCATCCTCAGGATCAGGATGCAAAGCCTGGCATTCACACATTGCAGTAAACATTGCCTCCACTGAACAAGGAAGTTAAATTGTAATGAACATTCTTTTCTGGCCAGTGTAGAATAAAAATTTAATAATATAACCACCAGTACAAATAAATTCAATGAGTAGACAAGAAATATACCAGAGTCACAGTATTTACAAAACCTGCTAAATTCCAAGGAAAATCAATCTTGAGAAGTACTTGATGGCAATGGACAAGTCACAAAATAATAATAGTTCATTTTAAGATAATGTTGAGATCTCTTCATGCCTGGCTGGACTTTCTGAGGAAAAGAGTCAGGGTCTTGGTCAGACTGCTGGTATCAGGGCGGAGCCCCTTTTAGTTGATAGGACTCTTTTCCAGCTATCCTGGCATCTTCCACTTTAGAACTGCCATGACCCTTGCCCTCTATCTGGTAAGATTCAAAGTCAACAGCATCAAGTCAGTAAAAATAACCAGATCTCTTTATTCACAAAATACACCAAATAACATAGTCTCCTATACTCTCACCACACTGACAATCTTTGATATTAACAGGTATCTGGTCCTCAACAATATGACAGATGTTAAAATGAAGAAAAAGCAACGGAACAGAAGGTAATGAGGATAACGGTAAAGTGTGGGGGGTGGGGGTGGGGGGGTGCTTGGTACATAAAGGGAAAGGAATCAATTCTATAGAATACTCACATGCTGATTTATCACTAGGTACAAATCTGAATTCAGCAATAGGTTCAACATCATCATCACTGTCTTCTTCTTCAGCAACAGAATCTTTTGATTCCTCTAGGAAGGGAATAAAAATAACTTTTTAAATGATGTTTTTTGTTTTGGAAAAAAAGCAGCCTAAAATAATTTCATAAAGGATGCTTATTGACGTATCTAAATACTGCAATACAGTTTTTACTTCAAATTATAAGAACATGGTAATTTTAGAGCTAAAAAAGACTGTGGACTTTCACTGAGCCCTAGGGATTCCAAGCCCCCTTTGAAGTCGTGGTGGGGGTGAAGAAACCCAAACAGTTAGGCCTCTAACAAGTACAGTTCCACTGTCATCTGTCTCTCTTACCTTTTACCATGAAACAAGGGGTTCAGTAGCAGTTTGTAAACCGCTGATGTGATTTATCACCAATAATTTACAGATGAGAAAACTAAGGCCCATAGCAAACCCAACAGATAAATTGCCAAAGTCTGTAGGCAAGAAAAAAATACAAATGTTCAATGAAGAGAACTAGCACAGTGGAAGCAGGAACTGCTACAAGTATTCTGGAGGTGTGCATATCCTAATACGCAGCAATTCCTCATCTCTATATTTATTATGTACACAAGGAGTTTATACATAAATGTTTACTGAAATATGAAAATTTTAAAAATTAATGTTAATTTAAAAAAAGGAAACATGTATTGTAACCCGATCATATTATGTTTTATAGACAGCAGTTAAAAAGGAACAAATATTTATATGTATCAAAACTCATAGATTAAAAAATGTAACTGAGTGAAAAAACTAATTGCAGAATATATATAAATAGGGGCGCCTGGGTGGCTCAGTCGTTGGGCATCTGCCTTCAGCTCAGGTCGTGATCCCATAGTCCTGGGATTGAGCCCTATATCTGGCTCCTTGCTCAGTGGGAAGCCTGCTTCTCCCTCTCCCACTAGCCCTGCTTGTGTTCCTGCTGTCGGTATCTCTATCTCTGTCAAATAAATAAATAAAATCTTAAAAAAAAAAAGAATATATATAAATAATACCACTTACATATTAAAAGTTTAACACAAAACAAAAGCATTATATTGCTTATGGATTTATACATATTCAGTAAAAATCTAAAAGCTTAGATGGGAAGGACACATATTGCCTTTAGGATAATGTTTAACTTTGGAGATAAAATATGAAACAAAATGGGAAAGGTATGAAAAGGATTAACAGTACTGATACAGTTTTTTTTTTTCTTAAAGATTTATTTATTTATTTTGAAAGAGAGAGCGAGCGAGCGGGGAGGAGAGGCAGAGGGAGAGGGACAGGAAGAATCTCAAGCAGACTCCCCGCTGAGCGCAGAGCCAGACACACGGCTCCATCTGAGGACCCTCAGATCATGACCTGAGCAGAAATCAAGGGTCGGACACTTTGACTGAGCTACCCAGGCACCCCCAGTTTTATTTCTAGAGTAACTATGAAAAAAATTTAGTTTATTTCTAACTAGAGTAACCATGAAAAAAATGTTAGAATTTATGCTAGATAATGAATAATGAAAATTTTTTATTACTCTCTGTACCTTTCAACGTTTGAATTATTTCATAATTTTAAAAAACCAGGTCGGAGCACCTGGCTGACTCAGTTAGTAGAGGACACTGACTCTTGATCTCGGGATTTTAACTTTGAGCCCCACACTGAATGTAGAGATTACTTAAAAAATAAAACTTTTAGGGGTGCCTGGCTGGCTCAGTCAGTAGAGAATGAGATTCCTGCTCTTAGAGTTCTAAGTTCAAGTCCTTGGGTATAGTGATTACTTAAAAATAAAATCTTAGAGGATGCCTGGGTGGCTTAGTCGTTAGGCATCTGCCTTCGGCTCAGGTCATGATCCCAGGGTCCTGGGATTGAGCCCCACATCGGGCTCCCTGCTCAGCGAGAAGCCTGCTTCTCCCTCTCCCACTCGCCCTGCTTGTGTTCCTACTCTAGCTATCTCTGTCTCTGTCAAATAAATAAATAAAATCTTAAAAATAAATAAATAAATAAAATCTTAGAGCGCTGTGAATTGTGTAAGACTGTTGAATCACAGACCTGTACCTCTGAAACAAATAATACTTTATATGTTTAAAAAAAGAAGAAGATAGCAGGAGGGGAAGAATGAAGGGGGGAAATCAGAGGGGGAGACAAACCATGAGAGGCTATGGACTCTGAGAAACAAACTGAGGGTTCTAGAGGGGAGGGGGTGGGGGGATGGGTTAGCCTGGTGATGGATATTAAAGAGGGCACGTTCTGCATGGAGCACTGGGTGTTATACGCAAACAATGAATCATGGAACACTACATCAAAAACTAATGATGTAATGTATGGTGATTAACATAACATAATAAAAAAAAATGTCAAAAAGAGAAAAAATTACTGATGTGTGGTATGATTCCTGGTATGGGCATTTCTTTAAAAACTCCTCCAGGTCAGTGTCATGTGCAATCAGGGTTGAAAAGCACCACTTTAGAGCATTGCTCCTCAGACCATTTGTGGGGAAGCACCAGGTGTTTCTTATTTCCAAAAGTATCAAAATACAAATAAAAATAAAGTACAAATAAATAAATAAATAAATAAAATCTTAGGGACGCTTGGGTGGCTCAGTCGTTAAGCATCTGCTTTCGGCTCCGGTCATGATCTCAGGGTCCTGGGGTCGAGCCCCGCATCGGGCTCCCTGCTCAGCGGGAAGCCTGCTTCTCCCTCTCCCACTCCCCCTGCTTGTGTTCCCTCTCTCGCTGTGTCTCTCTCTGTCAAATAAATAAATAAAATCTTAAAAAAAAAAAATCTTAAAAAATAAAAAATATACAAGATTTAAAAACCAGGTCAACAAAATACTTAAATAGACTCTCAAAACATGTTCAAACTAATAATCTTAAAAATATAAATTAAGGGTGTTATATGCAACTAATGAATCACTAAATTCTACCCCTGAGGAGCGCCTGGGTGGCTCAGTTCGTTAAGCAACTGCCTTCGGCTCAGCTCATGATCCTGGAGTCCCAGGATCGAGTCCCGCATCGGGCTCCCTGCTCAGCAGGGAGTCTGCTTCTCCCTCTGGCCTTCCCCCCTCTCATGCTCATTCTATCTCATTCTCTCTCTCAAATAAATAAATAAAATCTTAAAAAAATAAAATTCTACCCCTGAAACTAATAATACACTATATGTTAACTAAACTGAATTTAAATTAAAAAAACACATAAAAATATAAATTAAATGTTGTTTAGCATATTAAAGTTACCATTTAAAAAAATTTTAATTCTCCATGCAGACGAAAATAAGGTAGAAAGATTCTTATACTAGGGCGCCTGGGTGGCTCAGTTGGTTAAGCAACTGCCTTCAGCTCAGGTCATGATCCTGGAGTCCCGGGATCGAGTCCCACATCGGGCTCCCTGCTCAGCAGGGAGTCTGCTTCTCCCTCTGACCCTCTCCCCTCTCATGCTCTCTCTCACTCTCTCTCTCAAATAAATAAATAAAATCTTTAAAAAAAAAAAAGATTCTTATACTATTATTGAAAGTGTAAACTGATATACACTTTCTGGAAAGCAATTTGACAATATATGTTAAGAGCTTTAAAAGTAGTACCTTTAAAGCAGCAATTCTACTCATAGGAATCAATTATAGGGGGTATCTAAATGCTTTTTTTTCTAAGTTATACAAGCTGAATATAGAATGAAAAAATACAGATAAGCAAAAAAGGAAAAAATTTTAAATGCCCAGTATTAACAATTTTAAATCACAGATTTCACAGGACTTTTTTTGTCCTGTTGCTGTTATACAGTTACATTGTTATACTGTCCTCTGTAAACAAGTGAAATAATACAAAAATACTGGAGAATTCTAAATAACTCTGAACAGTTGAATTGAATACATTATGGTATTACCAAACTTTTTCAGTATTTTAAAAAACAAAATGGTATATTAGAACTATTATTCTATAAATGAATGAACATTACTTTTTATATTATAAGTAATATATGCTGGTATAAAAATAATTGAAAGAGTGTAGATATAGTCCAAGGAAAAAGTAAGCCCCTACCACTCTAGTTCCTCTCCCTAGAAGTAACAATTATAACAATCTGTTTTATACCCCAGGAATCTACCTTAAGCAAGAAATATAAATGCAATACAGTATTTTTGCAAGTAAGAAAAAAACACAACCATGACCAACACTCATCATCTCATGCTAGATCATAGTATCTGCCGTATTTTCAGTCTCTAAACCTTTCTAAATTTTCAACAGTGGGAATAAGTTTTTAGTTATTTTAAAAATAATCTAATATCCTCAACTATAAGCTGAAAGTCCACTTTAATAAGGTTTATGGAGGTTCCAAAGAGAAACAAACAACTGAAGCTTGGAGAATCAGGATGAGAGGAACAAAGGCTGGGAAAACAGGATCCAAACACACGTAACTTATGAGAAGAGTTGAATCCCACATAAATGGAACTGGAGAACTACTACATAAATGTGACCCAGGAGGATTCTACTTCTTAGTAAGATAGTGAAGTCTGACTTAGTTTAGTAAGAAAGAATTAATCACAGTCCCATCAATTTCAGGAAAATAATCATATAGAGCAAACATTTAAAATAGCTATCCCAAACCTACTGAATCCTTACTGCCTAGTTTGGGACTCCTGGTATTTGTATTTTTAACAAGCTCCCCAGGTGTTTCTACTGTACAGCCAGGTTTAAGAACTAAAGACTACTACAATCCCCTCATTTTTCTGGATGAAATTGAGGCTGAGAGAGACGAAAATAACTTGCTTACCAAGCTAATGACAGTCTCATCCAACAATGTGTTTTTCTCTTTAGCTAGCTTTATTGAAGCCCTACCTCTCTAACCTAATTTTTTGACATACACCTTTGGCCAAAGCTAATGCTCTCCACTATCTATGGGCATTTCACACCAGGATTTGGAAATGACTGGCAAGGTTACCTCTAAGTCTTTGCAATTCTATGAATGAATGGCTTAAACTAAACATGAAATATAATAATCTTGGTTATAAAATCAGAGTTGCACCTACTTGGAAAGTGAACTTTGTGCCCAATACCTCCTCATTTGGAAGTCTTACTACAACCCAGGGTCAACAGCTTTTTCTTTTCCTTACCCTCTCTTTCAAATTTCATTAGATTATCTATCTTTGCACTTTTTCCAATGGCAAGTGTTTGAAATCTTATAACAAAAATATTTTCAGATAGCTGAATCAGGCAGGGCTGATGAGACAGGGCTTGCCAAAAGCCCTAAAAGCTATTAGATAATTAATGTCACACTAATTATAAGTGGTCATCTTATATCTGAAATCATATTAAAATACTAAATTGGAGGAGCAATAGCTTAACAGGTAAATTCATGGGACTGTCTCTTATACACTATTTCAGAGAAAGGCAACCCATTATTTTAAAAGCACATGAATTTGTGCTTTTACTGAACTGTAAAAATGTAACAAATTGTCCTTTCAGTCACAAAGTCCTGCATTTTACAAAAGTTGAGCATATTAAACTAACACAATACAGGAAAAACTTCTCATTTAGTCATGCTTTCAAAAATTAAACACAAGTTTTAATTTTGTACCTAAGTTCTCATTTGGAATTCCTACACAACCCATTGTCAACAACCTCAAAATGGATTTTTTTCTCTTTCTTACCCCTTCTTTCATCACTTTCACTAGATTTTTATGAATCTTTCTAATCATTTCAATTGCAAAAAACTTGGGAATCTTGTACCACAGGGTTTCTCAACCTTGGCACTACTTACATTTGGACTGGGTAATTCCTGACTGTGGGAGGCTGTCCTCTGCCTTATGGGATGTTAAGTAGCATCTCTGGCCTCTAACTACGAGATGCCAGTAGCATTCTATGCCCCTTCCAGTCATGACAATCGAAATGTTACTGCCTAAGGCGGGGGCGGGGGGGGGACACACAACACTGTGCCCAACTGAGAACCACTTTTCTAATAAAACGAAACAAAAAAACAGGTTCTACACTAAACTCTTGGAAGCACAAAGTATACTGATCCAAGCTTCTAAGGGTGCCAAATATAAATGCCTTTACAAAAAGAATAAACAATTCAATGCAACAGGAAAAAGTAGAAACATAAATCCACAATAACTGAATAATTTTAAGTGCAAATATATACAGAAAGCAAAAAGCAGTGTCCAAATTATTTTACTGAGTTGAAATTTTGCTTAATAAACTATTATCCAAAAGAGGTCAATAGCTTGAATATTACTTTATGATCAAAAGCTGCTTTTTAAATATATGATATTTAATATTCCACCAAAGGAAGCTCAAGATTAAATTACACCATACATACCTCCAAATTTGGCATTCACCATAACATACAAATGCTCTCGTGGATAGGCATTTAGGTCCCTGGACACCGCATGCAAGCTAATCGTGGGGTATTCCAGTGAGAATCCTAATCCAGAGCCATCTAACCAAGACAGGCGGCTGAAAAACACGTGTAAAGCAGATTATTTTAACAAATTAAATCCTAATTTAATCCTAAAGGTTCAACTTGGACACTTTTATGCATGTGAATAAATTCAAGCTTAGTGTTTAGAAATATTCCTAAAATAATAAAATTCAGCTGCAAGAACTTTCTTTAAAACCAATTCTGTTTTCTTCTCCTCTAGCTACCAATTCAAAAAAATCTGAAACGCAATTTCCTAAGTCACATGTGTTTCTATGCCTTCCATGCTGGTTCTTATTTGGAATGTCTTCAGGTGCCTTGCTTTTGCAATTCCTCAAATGGTTAAGTCCCAGCTCCTCCTTGAACCCTCCCTCCAATTACTCCAGTCCATAATAATCTCTTCTTTTTCTGAACTGCACTTATGCGCAGTAATAGGCCATTTAGCACTTAACTCTGTGGTAATGAATCTCATATGTACCCTGACAAAATATGAGCTACTTGACAGAACCGGTCATATTCCTTTATTTCACATTCTTCAAAACCACTAGCATTAGTGCTCAGCATGTAAGTATGCAATAGACGCTTGGGAGTCACTAATTTCTCCAGAAGTCCTACATTAAATGACATACACATGAAATGGCTGTAATCATACTTACCACAAGTTAGACAATATTTATCCCATTGAAAGACTTTATGAAGCCTTTCACTTATTCTGCAGCTTTAAAAGAAAGCCACAAATAAAGGCTAGGTTTCCTTCAAAAGTGGCCAAATGCAAATATTTTATTGGTATAATAAAAGGAAACATATCACTGAAATCAGTATGTTGAGTTTTGATTAAAGGCTGGCTAATTTTTTGGCAATACTTCAGCCATCTGGAACTGCACCACTTAGCAGGAAAAAAAAAAGTAGCAAAAAGATCCTTAAGAGACCACACACAAAAAAATGTTAATGGGATAAAAGTTAATGCGATATAGTGGCTGCATAGGGCTAGAGAGAAATAGAGATTGACTGCTAATGCGTGCCGGTTTCTTTTGGGGTGATGAAAATATTCTAGGGCGCCTGGGTGGCTCAGTTGGTTAAGCGACTGCCTTTGGCTCAGGTCATAATCCCGGAGTCCCGGGATCGAGTCCCACATCAGGATCCCTGCTCAGCGGGGAGTCTGCTTCTCCCTCTGACCCTACCCCCTACCCCCTCTTGTGCTCTCTCTCTCTCTCAAATAAATAAAATATTTTTTAAAATATATTCTAAAATCAATTGTGATAGTTGCACAGCTCTGTGAATAGACTAACGACTACTAAATTGTATACTATGTGAATTATCTCAATAAACTTTTATTTAAAAAAAGAAATTAATGTAATAACACCCCCATATCATTCTACTTTTGATACAATTTTAACAAGCCCAGTTGTCTCATTTCTAACCAAGCAAAAACAAATACAATAATGAACCTAGGACTCCCTTGGGTAAGAAAAATGACAGCCCAGCAGTCTGAGATCATTCACATTCAATGTAAGGGGAGGTTGAACTTGACACCTCAGTCCCCCTAAAGGAAATTCATGTCTGCAAACACAATTAAATGTATATAATACATGACCCTCACTTATCAAAAGCAAAGGCAGAATTAGATTGTGGTGAAAATGTGTACAACTCTGTAAATACACTAAAATACAATGACTAAAAAAAGCAAAAGCAAGAAAAGATGCACTGCCATCTGCAAGGATTTCCCTTCAACATGTTTATTAAAAACAGAAAATGAAAACCTGGGAGGCTTAAAGTGATAAATCTTAAGAAGCTTAAAGAGGTAAAAGCTCTAGAAATGATTTTCCAGAATGATTCACCCCATTAGTTCCAAAGAAATAGATTTTCTTACTGTAATTAGATTGTGCTATGTGTGCCTTTTCTGTCCACTGCTTTCTTAATGTGGAGATGAAATAGTCCTCACATATCCAAGAAACACTGCTAGTCCTTTACTAAAACTCTATTATTTTAAGCAAATAAACTCCCTTTTCTCATCTCAAAAATGCCCCAGCATCATCACAACTCAGAAAGTAAGAGTCCAAATTTGGGTGTCCAAAATGATTTCAAATATCCAGAGCCACAAAACTTTAATGACTCAATTAGAAGATGGAAAAACTGAAATATAAAATGAACTCAGTGCCTATCAAATTATGGTCTTTATTTTTTTTTTTTAAGATTTATTTATTTATTTGAGAGACCTGGGAGGGGCAGGGAGAAAGAGAATCCCAAGCAGACTCCCTGCTGAGCTCGATCCGGCTCCATCTCACAACCCCAAGATTGTGACCTCAGCTGAAATCAAATCAAGAGTCTGGCACTTCACCAACTGAGCCACCAATGTGCCCCTATGGTCTTTAAAAAGCACGTGATAATTGCTCTGTAGTTCCTTATACATGGACATGGATATGCACTCTACAGAACTGAAGCAAGTTCCACTCAAAAGCAACACTTACTCTGATTGCTATGTTCCTACTCATTTTTCACATATTCTAGAAGAAAAGCCCTCCCAAACCAAAATATCTAATTAACTATACCCAACCCAAAGAAGCCATGAGTCACAAAAGGGAAAAACAATTAGACAGTAATACAAAGGAACGTTTTGCTAATTTCTAATGCTTTTGAACAAGTATGATCATTATACCTTATTCCTGGCATGAGGTGAAAAACAGGACAGAAAGAGAAAAGAGGTTTTGAATTTGGGTTGGCTTAATTATTTGGTTTAAAATTAACTTTGGCTTAAGATATAATTTAATTACCCTCTTTATTCATTTCACATGATCTATTTTGAATGATTCATGCCTCTGATCCGTTCCTTACCTGAGTAACAAAGTCAACTTCCTATGAAAACTCAACTTTGAAAATAAGCCTGAGAGTTCTGTATCTCTCCACACATCTGAGAAACCACCTAAATTAAATCAGACCCTATTCTCTCTTTGCCTAAAATCCTAAAATAATTTTCTCAAAGCCTTTGGGCAATAAGCCAAACTCATGGAACATAGCTCTCTCCTTTTCCAGCTTTATTATTTTTCCACTCTTTTCCCCTCATTCCCTCAGATGAATATGGTGTATTATATATTCTGGCACAAACTAAATATTGTTTCTCACCCTTGCTCTGAGCATCCTGTCTCTTCTCAACAGAATGTTTCCCCTCAGCCCCACCTCACTCACCTGGCTGTTAATACTCATTTGTCATATCCTCTAGGAAACCGTCCCAGGTTTGTTGAGGCCTTGATTCTATCAAGACCTGGAAAAGCTTGGGGGAAAGAAAAGTGGAAAGAGACCAAGGATGTAATGCTAACAAAGAGTAAAGAGTGATGAATATAGCTGTCCCTGGTACTCATAATATTCTATTTTTTTAAAAAGATTTTATTTATTTATTTGACAGAGAGAAAGAGAGAGAGAGTGAGAGAGGGAACACAAGCAGGGGGAGTGGAAGAGGGAGAAGTAGGCTCCCCACAGAGCAGGGAGCCAGACGCGGGGCTTGATCCCAGGACCCTGGGATCATGACCTGCACCAAAGGCAGACGCTTAACGACTGAGCCACCCAGGTGCCCCATAATATTTTATTCTTAACCTAGATGATGGACATACAGGGGTTGGTTTAATTATAATTCTTTAAATCATCCATATATAATGTATATTCCTTTTTGTATGTATATTTTACAAAAATATTTTCTTAAAGAAGGTAAGAGATTGGGGTGCCTGGGTGGCTCAGTCATTAAGCGCCTGCCTTCGGCTCAGGTCATGATCCCAGGGTCCTGGGATCGAGCCCCGCATCAGGCTCCCTGCTCCGCGGGAAGCCTGCTTCTCCCTCTCCCACTCCCCCTGCTTGTGATCCTTCTCTCGCTGCGTCTCTCTCTATCAAATAAATAAAATCTTTAAAAAAAAAGAAGGTAAGAGATTTCTCAGTGAAAAGTTGATACGAAATTTTTTTAAACATGTAAGACCTTAAAAGGAGTTGTATTTCTTCAGTGTGATAACTGTATTGTGATTATACAGGACAATGTCCTTGTTCTTAGGAGATTTTTGCTAAAGTATTTATGGATGAAGGGACATGTCTGCAACTTTCAAACAGCTCAGAAAAAAGATAACTGTGGTAAAATGTTAACAACTGATGAATCTTTGTGTGTATTAATTAACAACACTTGAGATTTTTCTTTAGGTTTGAAGTTTTTCAAAATGAAAAGACAAACATAGGGCCTTGTCTCCCTTCCCCAACAGTAGTTATATTATAGAAAAAGTCAATATACAGAGAAACTATGAAGAAAAAGGGATGGTTGTAGGGACTAACTATCTGTGCTGCACTCTCCACCACTTAGAAGAAATTGCTCTCCCAAAATCATTAAAGATCTCCTTGTCATTACCCAACAGATGCTTTTCAGATTTTGACTGCTTCTCCCTCTTGTCTGTTCTCAAGTCTCTCCTTCCATAACCTACCTCTTACTGTAGATATGCCTTGGCCCTCTTCTCTTCTGGGGTACCTAACCTATCCCCCATGAGTATATGCTAACCTTTATACTAATAATTTCCTAATCTCCATCTTTAATTCCACTCTTCCAAGATACACACTCTTGTGTCCAACTAATCACATATGTCCAGACCAAACTCATTATCTGCACCTCACCCCCAACTTGCTTTTCCTCCCATCTGTATTTCCTATCTCAGTCATTGGTCAAAAGCCTAAGCTTTGCTCAATGTTTAGATCTCCCTCAAACCAGGGGTTCTTTACATTTTTTTGTGCCCTCTGTGGTAGGCAAAAATTTGCCTCCCCCAGGACCTTCAAACCCTCCCTACCCCGTGTCAAGCCTGTGAATATATTGACACATGGCAAGAGAAAATCTGTATATGCAATTAAGGTCACTAATCAGTTAACAACAGAATGGGGAGATCATCCTGGATATTCTGTGTGGGTCCAATGGAATCACATGAGCTCTTAAAAGGAGAGAAATTTCCCTGGCTGTAGACAAAAGCAGTCAGACAAATTTCAAGGAAGGGAAGGATTCAGTGTGTCATTGTGGGCTTGATGATGACTGGAACCATGTATCAAGGAAATAGGGACCTGAGTCCTACAACTACGATAAAATTTGAGACACGTCTGTCTTACTGTAAAAGTACAGCGCTCCAGGCGGCCAAATAACAGGGCAATTCCTTCTAGGAATGGAAATGGGAGTCAGAAATGGGAAAGGAGAAATGGGAGTCTCGTCCCTCTGGATATGACCTCAGCTTGCGTAGGGTTGAGGATGTTCCTCTCCCCATCCACACCTACAGAAGAAAAACCATACTTCTTAACCAAACTTTTAAAATCCTCCACAGTCCGCTCTAAACTTACATATTTTGCCCAGGGCAACACCTCCCGCACCTTATTACAGGAAAGAGAGGCACATCGATGATTCTCACTCAGGGGCTGGAAACTCAAAACCTTAAGACGAAACCCTGAGTAAAGAGCGACGCACGCACCAGACGTCGGGAAAACAGGCAGGTAAAAAGCATAATCCATGAGAGAACTCCGTGTGAAGAAGACAAAGAGGAAGACTCGGGAGGAGAGGACGCCACAACAATCGAGTCTTCGGCCGGGCAGAAGCCTCCCCGAGGCGACCCGGAGCACGCGCGCTCAGCCTCGCAGCAGCCCCGGAGATCGCGGTCTCGCCCCCGCCCCGCCACTCAGCTCGCGCCAGCAGGAGGAAGGCTGCGCGCAGGAAGCCGGCACTGGCAAACAGGAACCCCGCTTACCTCTCAGCGATGTAAAGTGTGCCGGTGCCGAGGCCCTTGCCGTTCAGCACAGCCTCGGTCTCTGGCTGCTGCTGCCGGAGCCCCTCAGCCGAGCCGGGCGGCGGGAAACTTTTGAGGAAGCTCATTGCAGCAGCAAGCGCGGAGACACAGGCCGGGAGGGAGCTGAAACACGGCGACTCCAGCTGCAAGCCTCACCCCGCCCCGGAAGCGGTGGCAATCACCCCGGAAGAGCAACTTAGTCCGCACCGGAATTTGAGCCCCATCCACCATAGAGACGAGTCGTTTGGGGGCGAGTCCCCGGAGGCTGGGCCGGACCTGGCCGCGTTGGCTACGTGACTCCTCGCTCCGGGCCCCTTCTCCTCGCCGTTTCTGAGGCTCCGGGCTTGAGATAACTGAATTTTTCTCTCCGTCATCCTACTTCTGGGTCGTCACAGCAACCCTGTGAGAGAGGAGGCACAAGGAATGATAAATTCCTCTTTCTACAAAAAAGGAAACAGAGGCCTGAGCCTTGGACAGGAATCAAAGACCGCACTCTATCTAGAGGTCGGAGGTCTAATGGGTTCATGGCTCTTCTAACCTGCGCGGGCCTCAGCCCGGCTTGTCCACATCTCAGCCTAACGGCCGTGCCTCCGCCATCAGTCTAGGTCCTGACGCTGCCCCAGTGCGGCAGCCGCGTGTCCCCGCGTCTCAGGCGGGCAAACGAGCCCAAAGAGGTAATGAACTCTGGGTGAAGAGTTGGCTATGTCAGGGAGGACTTGGAGCGCTGAAAGGAAAAGAACTAGTCCATCAGATTTGGAACCCTTGCTTTCTTTCTTTGTTGGACACTGAAGAGCGAAGTAATAAGAGCAATGAAAACTTTTATCAGGAAATAATTGGTAAAGGTAACCGAGTGTTCTGTGCCAGGCACTGTTCCAGGCCCTTTACCGGCATTATTTCTTCATTTCCTCTTTATGCCAAGTATATGAGAAATTTTTTATTGATCCAGTTTTACAGATGGAAAGCCTGAGGCATTAACTGAAGAGCGAGAGTTTAGCCATGAGAGACCTCGTGGAATTCAAGTCAGTCAGTTTCTAGGCCAAATTTTCTTGCCTGTGAAATGAGCACGATCATACCTAAGCTGTAGCACTGTTGAGGCTGGATGACTGGACATGTGGAGTAGCTGTATTTCTATCTGCTGAAGAGAGGAGTGTTAGATTTTTTTTTTTTTTTTTTATCTAGGATTCGTTTGCTGGGAGGGAGACTGGAGGAGGGGCACTCTGAGCAGGGAGAGTATTAGGAAGTTGTTGCCTCGGTATAAGTGAGAGAGTGGCAGTGAGAATGGAAACAGAAGAGGCTGGGGCTATTACAAAGGTAAAACCCTAAGACTGAGAGAAAGAAGGTGGTGAAAATGCAAATGAGCATGGATGAAGAGAGAGAAGTCAAGGATGATTCCCAGGCTAAGTGATTGAGTGGATGCTGGCTCATTTCTCCAAGATGGAGAATTCGGGGGGAGGAGTAAGCTTTGAGAGCAGCTAACAATCTGATATGGGAAATGGAGAGTTTCAAGGTTCCTTGGGACAGCTACATGAGGTTGGCTATTTAGTAAAGCAGCCAGTCAGTGCTTTGTTCAGAAATGGACTCCCCCCAATCATGCAGAGAGAAAATTGGCTAAAACCTGTATAATAATTGCATATCAACTTGACATAGTTTTCATAGTGTCTTTGTAAAAAGTGCTTGTCTAATGGCAAAACATTTTATTCAAGTTTATAACTGAAGAAAGGGGATCTTAGCTATGACAAAAGAGTTCTTCACCTGTTACAGTGACAGGCTCAGAGGAGGCATTTAAGCAAATGTATGTCAAAGCAAAAAGGCGGGGCGCCTGGGTGGCTCAGTTGGTTGAGCAACTGCTTTCAGCTCAGGCCATGGTCCTGGAGTCCCGGGATCGAGTCCCACATCGGGCTCCTTGCTCAGCGGGGAATCTGCTTCTCCCTCTGACCCTCTTCCCTCTCGTGCTGTCTGTCTCTCACTCTCAAATAAATAAATAAGATCTTTTAAAAAAAAAAAAAGCAAAAAGGCATATCACCAAAAATTTAAAGAAGGGCAGGATTTGCTCCTTTGCCTCCTATATAAATCCCAATGAGTAACAGTAAGGCATTATAGGTCTGACGTATGCATAGTGTTTTACTTTTCAGAAGAATGCTTTTCTCACCCGTTAGCTCCTTTGATCTTTATAATAATTCTGTAAGGTAGGCAGGGTGGCTGTTATTATGCCCACTGGACAGATAAAACTGAAGATCAGAGAAAGTAAGTGATTTGCTGCAGGCTACATTACTAGTACTCAGCTAGAAATTAAATTCCTTCCTTTTTATGTCAAGTTCAGTGTTTTCACTACAAACCACCACCTTTTACAACTAGTTAGCAGAGAGGTATAAAGATGTTCCTGCCTTTTGGTGATAGTAAGAATTACCTTCCTGTGTATCCATTCTTACTAGGATCATACTCCTGATAGTCCTCTTAAGACTCTGGAAGATGAGAGGCATCTGGGTGGCTCAGTCGTTAAGCATCTGCCTTCGGCTCAGGTCATGTTCCCAGGGTCCTGGGATCGAGCCCCAGATTGGGCTCCCTGCTCGGCGGAAGCCTGCTTCTCCCTCTCCCACTCCCCCTGCCTGTGTTCCCTCTCTCGCTGTCTCTCTCTGTCAAATAAATAAATAAAATCTTAAAAAAAAAAAAAGATTCTTGAAGATGAGTGATAGAGTTGAAAGAAGAACTGGTGAAAACTATGTACCAGGACTAGATATACCCTGAGATTCCCAGCCTTCCTTACTGACATCTGACATGTGCCTGACAACTGGGACCTCTGTGGGAACTATCAGCTGGAATACCTTTCCATAGCCTCTCCATGTGGCCTGAGCTTCCACACAGCATGGCAGCTGGGTTTTGAAAGTGAGTATCCCAAAAGAGAGACTGATAGAAGCTGCTCTTCTAACCTAGCCTTGGAAGTTATAGAGTATGACCACAAGTAGGATCTGCTGGGTTTTTCTTTTTCTATTTTTTAATGAGCCTTGTAGTAGTATATGCCATGAAATGCCTGTAGCCCTGGCTACCACCTTGACTACAGCTTTGGGAGAGACTTTGAGGCAAAGGCACTCAGCTAAATGGCCCAGATTCATGACCCACAGAAACTGTGAGATAATACTTATTATTTTAAGTAACTAAGTTTTGGGGTAAACCTAGCAGTAACTAACAGATTAGCTAAAGAGAAGTGAGAGAGAACCTTGAATAGTGTTGAGTCACTGTGCTTCTCCTTACACACTTGACTTGGCAAGCTTGTCCATGCCCATAGTTTGAATTACCCTGTGCAGGGACTTCCAGATCTGTATCTCCATCCCAGAACTCTCATGAACTACAGACTTTTACATCCTACAGCCTGCTAGACTTCTGTACTGGCAGTTCCACGGACACTTCTCATTCAGCTTATCAAAAATTGAACTTGTAAACTGTGGACTTTGGGTGTTATGGATGTGTCTCAATTAGGTTCACTGGCTGCAACAAATGTACCACTCTGGTGGGGAATGTTGATAACGAAGGAGGCTGTGCATGACGGGGCAGGGGTATATGGGAAATTTGTGTATCATCCCCTCAATTTTGCTGTGAACTTAAAACTACTCTAAGAAATAGTTTTAATAAAAATCTGAATTTGCCATCTTCTCACTCAATTCTGCTATTTCTTCAGTGTCCATTCTGTGGGAAAATACCACCTCATGTTTAGCTGCTCAAGTTAGAAATCTGGAATTTATCATTATTTCCTTCTCCCTCACTCTTCATATTCAGTAATAATAATAATTATAATTATCATAACAACAAAAACAGCAACTAACATTTATGGAAGCCTTACTATATGCTAGGTACTCACTGTTCTAAGCATTTTATGTGTATCGGTTAATCTTCATAGCAACCCTAGGAAATATATCCTATCATGATTCCTGTTTTACAGATTAAAAAAAACAAGTCAGGATGAAGTAACTTGCCCAACTTACCTACTAAGTGGCAGAGGTTGATTTAGAATCTATGCTGTTGGGCAGCAAAGCCCTGCACCCTTTAACCACGATATTCTACTGCCTCCAGTCAACCAAGTCCTGTTATTTCTTAACTCCCATCTCATGAATCTGACCCCTCACTCCTCCACTGTTGCCCACTCAGGTCATCTCTCTATTAAGAGTCTCCAAACTGGTCTTGGTTCACTGAACCCAAAGACTTCACAGTTTTTGGGGCAGAGGCACAAGAATTATCATCTCATGTGGTAAGTGTTGTATTGAAGTCTGCACCAAGTGCCATGGGATTCCTCTGCATGAAAATCTAGAGAACTAGGAGAACATGACATTTGAGCTGGTACTTGAGGATGAGGAGTTCAAAGATAAAAGCACGGGTAGAGGTAATTCCATTTTGTTGCACAGGGATAGGAAGGAGCATGCAGTGTTTGAGGAATTGCAAGAATTTGTGTGTGGCACATGACGGCATGATGGGGCTGGAAAGTGGACCAAGATGGTCTGGGAGGGGCCAGGTATACAGCAAACCCTTGGTGAATGACTTGCCACAGATTATCCCTCAAATCTGTAACATTTTGCTAAAACAATGGTGAAATGAAAGAGTCCAGTCGACTGCCCTGCACTTGCACTCAACTTAGCAGCTTTCCTGCCTCTTACCATGACTTAAGGTACCTTTCCACTCTCACAAAACTATAGTTCACCAGGGCGCCTGGGTGACTCAGTTGGTTAAGCGTCTGACTTGATTTCTGCTCACGTCATGATCTCAGGATCATGAGATCCAGCCCTGCATTGGCCCCCACGCTGAGTGTGGAACCTGCTTAAGATTCTCTCTCTCCATCTCCCTCTGTCCCTCCCCACCATCTACCCCTCCCCCAATGTGCATGTGCTCGCTCTTTCAAAAAAAAAAAATACAAAAAACTAGACTATGTTGAGTTTCTTTTCTTGGGGGGAGGGGGTGGTTGGAGGAGAGGGTACCATAAACACTATGGTGATGTTCCTGAATTAAAGGATTTGAGGATGTCTCTGTTAACATACCTGGACAATGTCATGTGTGAGCAAAAGTTAACTTTTATAAGGTAATGGGTGATGCATATGAATAAACAAGTAAAATTAAGTAGATGAAAAACATGAACCAGGAGGAAAAAGAATATAGAAAAAATAAAAATCATGAAGTGAGAAAATAAATCAGAATAGTGATTTTGTATTCTGTGTTAGCCCTATGTGACACCTATCATAGGGTTTTAACTTTTAAAAGGAATTGCTCCTAACCCATTGATTTCTCAAGCATATGGATTTGAGAGTTTAATCCACTTAATGATGTTTCACAACTCCCACTGCTTGTACACCAAGGTGCCAGGCTACATAGTCCCCCACTCTGTGTACAGGGTTTTCAGGAGAAGGTTAATATTAAAGCTGTAAGGTTCATTTAGGGTTCCCCCTTCGTCCTTGAATTGCAGGGCAAGGATTATCAGGGAAGATGGTGAATCTTGAAACAGGCCCAGGAGGTGAGCTCAGACAACAATGCCCTTGTTTTAACAAACCACTGAGGTCCCTCTTTCAACTGTATAGCTAGTAGAAATCACAGAGGGCATAACATCACCACATCAGCAGACATTCATTCTTTCAGGTGCCAGAGTCTGAATGAGAAAGTGACCTAAACTGAAGAAAGCAGCTTGTGTTATAACATATGGCCGCAGAGATCTCGTGACCAGAGGTAGCAATTTAGGAAAGAAGAAGTTTCAAAGCCTAACCTATTAGGGTCTAGGCCAGGAAAATACTAACTCCCCGCCTTCTGCTTCCTCAGCTGCCACTTGCCTTTCTCTATTGAAAACCTCCCATGGCCCCTCAGGGCTGCAGCTGACCCAGGAGCAAAGATTGTGCTCTTCACTCTCAAAGCTTCCTGCAGCCTGGGTCATCTGGCTTTTACAGATAATGGAGTGTGTTGTTTGGTAATATAAACTGTCAAATTTATTAGGAAGGATCTTTGTTCAGAAAGATCTAGTTTTTTAATCTGCAAACAAAAAATACTGAAGGGAAATGCACTAATTTATTGAGTGGTTATTTCTGAGTGGTGGGGATGTGACTAATTTTTCTTATTGTCTGTTTACTATAATAAGCATATATAAATTCATCAATAAAGAAAAACTCTATTTAAAAAGGCTAATAAGGGGGCGCCAGGGTGGCTCAGTTGGTTGTTTCCCTTCAGTTCAGGTCATGATCCTGGGGTCCTGAGATCGAGCCCCACGGGCTCCCTGCTCAGCAGGGAGTCTGCTTCTCCCTCTGCCCTTCCCCCGATCATGCTCTCTCTCTCTCTCTCTCTCTCTCAAATAAATCTTAAAAAAAAAAAAAAAAAAACTAATAATGGGAGAAACTCTAGGACTTAGAGAATTGGCCGTCTCTGCCGGTACGGTTTTCAGATAAAAACCTGAAATGACGCATTGGAATGGCCCACGAAACAGCGAGGCTGAGTGCTTACTTGGCATGCAAGCTGAGTCAGGTTATTATCTATGCCTCTGAATTAAAAGAAGCTGTAACCATTCGACCCAGCAATTGCACTACTGGGTATTTACCCCAAAGATACAAATGTAGGGACCCGAAGGGGTACGTGCACCCCAATGTTTATAGCAGCAATGTCCACAATAGCCAAACTGTGGAAAGAGCCAAGATGTCCATCGACAGATGAATGGATAAAGAAGATGTGGTATATATACACAATGGAATATTATGCAGCCATCAAAAGGAATGAGATCTTGCCATTTGCAACGACGTGGATGGAACTGGAGGGTGTTATGCTGAGTGAAATAAGTCAATCAGAGAAAGACATGTATCATATGACCTCACTGATATGAGGAATTCTTAATCTCAGGAACAAACTGAGGGTTGCTGGAGTGGTCGGGGGTGAGAGGGATGGGGTGGCTGGGTGATAGACATTGGGGAAGATATGTGCTACGGTGAGCGCTGTGAATTGTGTAAGACTGTTGAATCACAGATCTGTACTTCTGAAACAAATAACACAACATATTTAAAAAAAAAAAAGAAAAAGAAGATAGCAGGAGAGGAAGAATGAAGGGGAGTAAGTCGGAGGGGGAGACAAACCAGGAGAGATGATGGACTCTGAAAAACAAACTGAGGTTTCTAGAGGGGAGGAGGGTAGGGGGATGGGTTAGCCTGGTGATGGGTATTAAAGAGGGCACATTCTGCATGGAGCACTGGGTGTTATGAACAGACAATGAATCATGGAACACTACACCAAAACAAATTATGTAATATATGGTGATTAACATAACAATAAAAAATTTAAAAAAAATAAATAAAAAAAATAAAAGAAGCTGTAGCAGAAAGAATATTGACTTGGAGTCTTAGAAAAATACTTTATCTATGAGCCTCAGTTTTCTCTTCTGTAAAATGGGAACAATAATACTTCCTGTGATTAGGTGAGTGACAAGTGAGATTTATTATTTTTTTAAGATTTTATTTATTTATTTGACAGAGACACAGCAAGAGGAAACACAAGCAGGGGGAGTGGGAGACGGAGAAGCAGGCCTCTCGCTGAGCAGGGAGCCCGATGCAAGACTCGATCCCGGAATCCCGGGATTGTGACCCGAGCCAAAGGCAGACGCTCAACGACCGGGCCACCCAGATACCCCAAAAATGCATGAATTCTTATATACAGAACATAACCATCCAGAATGAAGAAAAAGTTGAAAATCTAAACACACCACCAATAACAACTAAGGATATTGAATCAGTAATCAAAAATATTCTAAAAAAGAAAAGCTGAGGGACCAGAGGGCTTTACATGTGACTTCTACAAATAAGAAAAAAAAAAATAATACCAATTCTTAAGCTCTTTCAAAAAACCAAGAAGGAGAGAAAAAAACCCAGACTCCTTCTATGAGGACAGCATTACCTTTATGCAAAGGGCAGATAAAGTCACTAGGGGGGAAAAAAAAGGAAACTAAGGCCAACATTCAACATTCCTGGTGATTATTAACAAATCAACTTCAACAACACATCAAAGTGATCATACCCCATGATCAAGTAGAATTTATAGGATCCTAGGAAAGCAAGGATGATTAATAATGTACAAATACATGTGACATACATGAACACAATGAAGGATAAAAATCATATAATCATCTCAATAAATAAAGACAATTTTACAAATTTCCAAGAAATTTCCATGATGAAAATGCTCAACAAACTAGGTGTAGAAGGAACATACCTCAACATAATAAAAGCCATATATGACAAACCCATAACATATGTTTTATTCAATAAAGAAAAATGGAAAACTTTTCATCTAAGATAAGAAAAACAAGTATGAAACAGAGTTCTAGAGGGGAGGTGGGTGTGAGGATGGGTCAGCCCGGTGATGGGTAACAAAGAGGGCACATACTGCATGGAGCAGTGGGTGTCATACGCAAACAATGAATCATGGAACTCCACATCAAAAACCAATGATGTAATGTATGGTGATTAACATAACATAACAAAATAAAATAAAATGAAAAAAGAAAGAAAGAAAGACAAGTATGGCCACTGTAGCAACTTGTATACAACACGAAACAAGTTGTAGCCACAGCAATTAGGCAAGAAAAAGAAATTAAACTAATCCAAAATAAAAGAAATTAATAAAATTGTCTGTTTGCAGGTAACATGATCCAGTATATGGAAAACACTAAAGATTGAACAAACCAAAGTGTTAGAATAAATGGAATAATAAATTTCCTTTCTGCACAATAAACATACATAAAACAGTTGCATGTCTTACACTAACAAAAACCACACGAAATTAAGAAAATCCTCTGATTTACAATAAAATACAAAAATCCATTCATACATCAAAAAGAAAAAAATTCTAACAAATAAACAATCAAATAGGTGAAAGACCTGTACACTGAAAGCTATGAAACACAGAAAAAAGAAATCGAATGGGGCGCCTGGGTGTCTCAGTCGGTTAAGTGTCTGCCTTCGGCTCAGGTCATGACCCCGGGGTTGGAGGATCAAGTCCTGCGTTAGGCTCCCTGCTCCGTGGAGAGTGTGCCTCTCCTCTGCTCCTCCTCCCACCTATTCTCTCAATCTCTATCTCAAATACATAAATAAAATCTAAAAAAAAAAGGAAATTGAACAGACACAAAACAACAGAAAGATATCTCATCTTCATTAATTGGAAGACTTCATATTGGGGCGCCTGGGTGGCTCAGTCGCTAGGCGTCTGCCTTCGGCCGGGGTCGTGATCCCGGGGTCCTGGGATCGAGCCCCACCTCCGGCTCCCTGCTCCGCGGGAAGTCCGCTCCTCCCTCTCCCACGCCCCCTGTTTTTGTTCCCGCTCTATCTCTCTCTGTTGAAGATTGGAAGCATGCTCCCATGTTTGTCCATATGCTTGGGCAGCACCTGGCTCTTACACTGGAGCAGCCTGGCTCTGAATCCTGGCACGTCACTGGCTCATGGTGGTCCTGACCTTGCGCATATTTGCTTAAAGGCTCAGCACGTCATCTGCAGGGGCAGGGGAGAGAAGAACCAGACCTATGGAGAACTTCAGGGAAAAGCTACCAGACAGGAGCTGAGGTATTCAGCAGAGGAACAAAGCCAATTCCAAACTACCTCCGGAAGAAAGTCTGGAATAGTAGTCCCATTCTCTCTTTTCTTCCACTCTCCAGCTTCCTCTTGGTACCACCCATTGACTAAAACCAATCAAAAGCCAGAGGGAAAGGGAGCCCATTAATGCAGTCAATAAAGACCAGCCTCACAGGGCACAAAGCAGGTGAAGAGGAGGAAAAATAATTTTCCCTTTACCCTTCTAGGTTTTTGGCTGAGATGCCCCCAACCCCCTGTAAGAAAAGACAAATGAACAGGAGAAAAACAGAGGTTTAATCGAGATTTATTATTTTTAAATCACTTAAATGTAAGGCATTTTGCTAGACATTGAGGATCGAGAGCAGATAGCCCTTGCCTATCAAACAGTAGCTGGAAAAACAATTACAGTATAGCTCATTAAGCAGTATAATATAGAATACACAGCATCATACAGGAGCACCTAACTCAACCTGAAGGGTGAGGACAAACTTCTTGGAAGAGGTGGTGCCTGAGTGGCGCCTTAAATAATTATCATTTAGAACTAGCCAGGTGAAAAGAAATAAGGTGTATGTTGTGCATGATGAACTGTGAAATGCTATAACATAAATTCGTAAAAGGATTCGATTTTTTAAAGAATTTTCTGATGAAGTGGGGCACCTGGGTGGCTCAGCTTAGTGCCCGACTCTTGATTTCAGCTCAGGTCTTGATCTCAGAGTCAAGGATTCAAGTCCCACGTTGAAAAAAAAATTTCTGATGATGTATATTTTTTATGCTGAAATGCATGGTCCTTAAATGTACAGTTTTGACAAATACACATACAACCCTATTGATATGTAAAATACATTTTCTTCCTTGCAATTATCCCTCCCAGAAGCAACCACTAATCTGATTTTTATCACTGTAGATTAGTCTATTCTAGACCTTTATTTTTTTTTTTTTTAAGATTTACTTATTTATTGAGAGAGAGAGCACAAGCCGCGGAGAAAGGGAGAGGGAGAGGGAGAAGCAGGCTTCCCACTGAGCCGGGAGCTCAACACATGGGGCTCGATCCCCAGACCCTGAGATCATGACCTGAGCTGAAGGCAGATGCTTAACCAACTGAGCCACCCAGGCGCCCCGAAATTTATTTTTATTTTATTTTATTTTATTTTTAAGTAATCTCTACATCCAACGTGGGGCTCAGTCTTACAACTCTGAGATCAAGAGTCGCATGCTCTACCAACTGAGCCAGCCAGGTGCCCCTATTCTAGAACTTTATATATAAATGGAACTATATAGAATATATGCTTTTGTGCAAATCCTCTTTTACTCAGCATAATATTTTTGATATTCATTCATGTTGTTACTCAATCCGTGGTTTGATCCTTTTTATTGCTGAGTCATATTGCATTGTGTGAATATACCACAATTTCTTTATCTGTTCTGTTGATGGACATCTGGGCTATTTCTGGTTTTTGGCCCTTGTGAATAAAGCTTTGTGAACATTCTTATACATAGGTTTGTGTGGATGTAGGTTTTCATTTCTTTAAGATAAGTACCTAGGAGTGGAATTGCTATATTATAGGCTAGATGGTTTGTCTGTCTTTTTAAGAAACTGCCAATAGTTTCCAAAGTGGTTTTACCATTTTACATTGCCACCAGAAAAATGTATGGGAGATCCAGGTGCATTTGGTGTTGCCAGTCTTTTTCATTTTAACCATTCTAGTGGGTGTATAGTATACCTTATTGTGGTTTTAATTCACATTTCTCTGACAACTAATAGTGTTAAGCACATTTTCATGTGTTTATTGGCCTTCCATGTATATGTGTGTATATATGTGTGTGTGTATATATATATATATATATATATATATATATATATACACATTTGGTAAGTATCTTTTCAAATCTCTTGGGAATTAGAAAAACAGACTTACAGATTAAGTGCAGTGCCTATCAAAATTCCAATTGTCTTTTTTACAGAAATTGACAAACTGAACCTGAAATTGATATGAAATTCAAGGTACCCAGAATTGTCAAATAATGTTATAAAGAAAGAAAAAGATGTTGGAGGACTCACTTCCTGATTTCAAAACTTACTACAGAGCTATAGTAATCAAGACTGTGTAGTGCTGGCATAAGGATAGATACATAAATCAGTGGAATAAAATTAAATTAAGAGTCCAGAAGTAAACCCATACATTTCTGGTCCACTGATTTTTGGCAAGGATGCCAAGATAATTCAGTGAGGGAAAGAATAGGTTTTTCAATAAATGGTGCTGGTATAACTGGATAGCCACACGCATAAGAATGAATTTGGATCTCTTCCTGACACCATATACAAAAATAACTCAAAATGAATCAATCACCTAAACTTAAGAGCTAAACCTATAAAACTCTTAGAAAAAAACATAAATTTTTGTGACATTGCATTAGGCAACAGTTTCTTAGGTATGACATTTAAAGCACGAGCAAACAGAAAAAAAACAAATTAGACTTCATCAAAATTAAAAACTTTTTTGTGTCAAAGGACACCATCAAGAAAGCAGAAAAACAATCTGAAGAATTGGAGAAAATATTTGCAAGTCAGGTCCTGTATCTGGTAAGGACTGGTATGCATAATAAATAAAGGATTTGTAATGCAACAATAAAAAATACAGGTAATCCAATTAAAAATGAGCAAAGGATTTGAACAGATGTTTCTGAAAAGAAGTTAAACAATGGGCCAATAAGCACAGGAGAAGATGCTCAATATCTTTAAACTTCAGGGAAATGCAAATCAAAACCACAATGAGGAACCACTTCAGATCCACTAGGATGGCTATAATAAAAAGAGACTGACAATAATAAGCATTACTGATGTGGAGAAATTGGAACCCTCGTGCATTACCAGTTAGAATGTAAAAAGATGCAGATGCCGCATAAACCAGTTTAGCAGTTCCTGAAAATGTGAAACAAGAGTTACCATATGATCTAGCAGTTCCATTCCTAAGTATGTACATAAAAGAATTGAAAACATTTCCACACAAAACCTGTACTCAAATGCTTACTATTCATAATAGCCCCACAGTGGAAATAATCCAAATATCCATCAGCCAATGAATGAATAAACAATATAGAATATTATTCATCCATAAAAAGGAATGCAGTACTGATTCATGCCTAAAACATGGATGAAGTCATGAAAACATGCTAAATGAAAGAAGTCAGACACAAAAAGCCACATTTTGTATGATTCCATTTATATAAAATGTCCAGAATGGGCAAATCCTTATAGACAGAAAGTAGATTAATGGTTGCCAGGGTCTGAGGGGGAGAGAATGGTGAGTGACTGCCAATAATATTGGGTTTCTTTTGGGGGGTGATGACAACCTTGGGAATATACTAAGGACCTTTAAATTGTACATCTTTAAATGGTGACTTTTATGGTATGTGAATTATATCTCAATTTTAAAAACGAAGAAGAAAGGTTTCAAAATGAAGTTTACAAAAACTTTTGTTTTGGAAACCACTGCATAAGCACATCTAGATTATTAGAAGTGGCTGTGTCTCAGAGAGGACAATCATCTCAAAGACTGCTTCCTAGCCCTCTCTTCCTCTCTCATATGCCTTTTCTGGTTGTGGGTCCTTGCCTCTTTGACACCGTCCTGATTCTGCTTACATCTCCCAGTTCAAACTCCAGCCCTGCCTTCCGGATCAGTCTGAATCTGAAGTCCACTTTCCAGTTTTCCCCCAGAATTGAGCCAGCTTGCTTCTCTTAAGCCCTAGTTACCATCAAAATTCATCCTTAAGAAAATAAAAACTAGACTTGAAGTACAGAAAATTTACTTTTGTGGTGCAGACTAGAGATAGCATAGGTTCCATTCAGGTTCTATCATCATTAATCAAGTCCTTCCTCTAACTTTTTGGCTCCAAATAATAGAGTAAGAGTTATTTGATTCATGAGTTCGTGGTGCAATTACTGGTATCCTGCTAGCAGGCAATAATGCCAAAGAGAAAATAAAACAGACATTTTCAGAGAAAGATAGGAAACGATTGCAGGGAAAAGGGAGCAACATCTCCCCTACTGTAAGTTTCTGCTTTCTGTAACAGTTGTTCCTAATGATGGAGTTCAAGTACGCTGAGAAGCCTGCTGCTTCCCAGAGTTTCTCTTAGGAATTTCTGACATTTCAGCGAGTCTTCAAATAAAGTTTAACATTTCTATAATCTATTTATTATTTTAAAGACTGGCAGTCAAATAAGAAATATCTGAGAGGCTGCCTGCCTGGGTGGCTCAGTCAGTTAAGCATCTGCCTTTGGCTCAGGTCATGATCCCAGGGTCCTGGGATCCGCAGGGAGCCTGCTTCTCCCTCTGCCTCTGCCTCCGCCTGTCTCTCTCTCTCTCTGTTTCTGTCGCTTTCTCTCATGAACAAATAAATAAAATCTTAAAAAAAAAAAGAAGTATCTGAGAGGCAGATTGAACGGAAGACAGGGTGACACTTTTGTTTTCCAGGATAGAGGTTTGTATAGAAAGGAATAGAGTATAGGGGGGTGCAGAGCAGAGTGAGATCACTAAAATGTGAAGACCTATAGGAGGCAAGAGGGAAGGGGCCAGATCAGGGACACGGAAGGGATATGACAAAAACGGGAGACACCTGATTCTTGGAGACAGGCTGGAGAGAAGGATGAGGGCTTGAGTGTGCATAAAGTAGCGCTGAAATGGACAAGAAGAAGAATAAGGAAGCTATAGGTGGCCTATGCTGTGAACTAGTAGGTTCCTAGTTAACTTTTCATTTGGGATATGACTTCATGTGCTAAATTAATGCTGCAAATATTAAGTCACATCCCCTTACAGTGTTCTTTTTCTTTGATTTTCATTTAGACTTTTAGGAACTTAAGGAACTCATGCAAAGTCATTGAAGGGTCAAAATGATAGAAGCACTCATTTCACCCAACATTTAATTAAGTTTCAGTAGAATATTTTCGTTATTTTTTTCAAAAGATTTTATTTCTTTATTTGAGAGAGAGAAAGAGAGAGACAGCTAGCACACAAGCAGGAGGGGAGGGGCAGAGGGAGAGGGAGAAGCAGACTCCCTAATGAGCAAGGAGCCCAATGTGGGGCTCAAGCCCAGGACCCTGAGATCATGACCTGACCCGAGCACAGATGCTTAACTGACTGAGCCTCCCAATTTTATAATTGTACCTCTACTAAATGGTCTCAGTATAGTATACCAATTCTCAGTTTTTAAAAGAATTCTTCTACATCCTCTGGTCTCTTAATCTGAAAGAGATGTGGGCTGACAGCCATTCTCTGGACTCACTCTCAACTCCAGAAAAGACTCCTTTAAACTCTCTCAAGGCTGCCACAGCACCGTCACCTCCACTTAACTGATTCTGTTTAAGTGAAAATTTCAAATAAACCACTGAGAAAATGTAGCTGGTCATTTCTTGTCAGCATAGATCAGCTTTCATTTCATTAAGTGAAATTCTGCTTTAAAAAGTTCTTTACCTAAATAGTCAATCAGTATTTTTTTTAAGTAATCTCTATGCCCAATGTGGGGCTCAAATCCATGACCCCGAGATCATAGAATCATATGCTCCACCTGCTGAGCCAGCCAGATGCCCCAGTTAATCAGTATTTTCTTTAAAAGATTTTATTTATTTATTTATTTATTTATTTGCAGGGGGCAGGGAGGGACAAGGGAGGAGAAGCAGAGCAGCAGACTCCTGGCTGAGTGGGGAGCCCGACGCAGGGCTTGATCTCACCTCAATCTCATGACCCTGAAATCATGACCTGAGCCGAAATCAAGAGTCAGATGCTTAACTGACTGAGCCACCCAGGCGCTCCAATTTATTTATTTTAGAGAGAGAGAGCACACGAGCGTGAGCAGGGGGAAGGGCAGAGGGACAGGGAGAGAATCTCAAGCAGACGCCCCCACTGAGCACAGAGCCCCATGCGGGGCTGGATCTCACCACCCTGAGATCATGATCTGAGCCAAAATCAAAAGTCGGTAACCCAACTGACTGAGCCACCCAGGCTGCCCAGTTAATCAGTATTTTAAATCAGAACTGCAAATAGTGATGAATTCCACTAGTTTGTCGGTAAAAAAAAAGAGAGAGAGAGAGAGTTCACTGTCAATCTTACTATATCCCAGAATACGTAAGCATTTGTACATAAGAATCATACTCAGGATTGTTGGAAGGACCCCTTAAAGTCATCTGGTCTAACCACTTTTCAAATGTGTTTATCTGTTACACTCCTGCCAAGTGGCAATTCAGCCTAAACCCAAACATCCCCTTTTGGTGAGAATTCACTCCCAAAGTCTGTAAAAAAATTTCCTATAGAATAAATAAAAGCTTTTGCCTCATGGCTTGTGTGCCCTCTGGTCTAGTTCTGTGCTCCCACAGGCCCACACCGAACAAGTCCAAGGCATCTTTAAGGTGTCAGTTCTCTAGAAGCTAAAGAGAAATCGCTCAATAGATAGCCTTTTATTTATTTATTTTTAAAGATTTTATTTATTTTTTTGACAGAGAGAAAGACAGTGAGAGAGGGAACACAAGCAGGGGGAGTGGGAGAGGGACAAGCAGGCTTTCCACTGAGCAGGGAGCCCGATGCGGGGCTCGATCCCAGGACCATGGAATCACGACCTGAGCCGAAGGCAGATGCTTAACGACTGAGCCACCCAGGCGCCCCAATAGATAGCCTTGTAATACCTATAATTCACCTAGCTGGCATACAGCTAAAATTAAAAATTTTAAAAATTACTTTGAGGAAGAACGTCTGGGTGGCTCAGTTGTTAAGCGTCTGCCTTTGGCTCAGGTCATGGTCCCAGGGTCCTGGGATCTAGCCCCACATCAGGCTCCCTGCTCAGCGGGGAGCCTGCTTCTCCCTCTTCCACTCCCCCTGCTGTATTCCCTCTCTCACTGTGTCTCTCTCTGTCAAATAAATAAAATCTTAAAAAAATAATTACTTTGGGGAAATTGATACACTTGCAAATTTACTTTCTAAACAGTAGAGAACAATTCATCTGTTGCTTAGATGACAAAATTTTCAGGCTTCATCAACTATTATTGAAAATTCTTAGCTCTATGTGCCACGAAGTTTAAAGTAAACTAAGTTTGCAAACACATCATGCTAAATACATGAAATTATTTAAATTTTTTATTATGACAATTGACATATATTAAGTGAAGGAAATGACAGAAGTATTATAATAAAACATTTTGAAAGAAAAAGTTACACAATTAGGCCAATAACTATAAAATAGCTTCAGGCCTGGCTTATAACACCAAGAGTTCTGATCAGACTGTAGTGAGACATTGAACATTTCATTAACAAAAAATGTTGGCACCAGCCACAACATATTTTGGTTGTCACTTACAAGGAATATTATATTTAAACAACTATGCACTGCAATTCTAACACACTAGGTGTTCATACACTGCAGTTAACCCCTGAAGCTTTAAGCTACCAGGAATTCCCATATTTTCTATGCACAAAATTTACTTTGTGCATTAATGGAATCACATTTCCAGTTTTCAAATCTCCCCCCCAACACACACACACATGCAGTACATTATATGTGGCAGAGAGCACTCCAGCTTCCCCTATTTGACTAACAGAACGTTCCTGATTACCTCGACAGTTTTATGCTAATCTTGGAGCTTCTGCTTTAGCTCCCATCTCCTAGAAACAAAATAAAGCATTCTGAGAACCTATTCCAGGAATAATTTTTTTATGCATAGGAAAATAAAGCATTTCATATAAGCATGTCTGAAAATCCAAGAGGCATTTTGATCAAATACTCCCTGAATCTCAGCTACTATTACTTTAAAATCAAAATGAAAATTTAACATACACCATTTACAAATTCTTATCTGGAATTTGTATTCTTCACCTGGAAATTCATTATTCCCAGGCTTCTCCTCTGAATGGATGAAGCTAGCAAAGAAATTGGCAATCCCACATTAGCTGACAATAGATTAAGGGAGTTTAGAGAGAAATTTTGACACACTTAGATGAATTCTTTATAAGAATACACTTGTGCTATAAAGGTGAAGAGTTAGAATGGTAAGATTATCAGATGGCAAACATACTGGTGTCTTAATATGGTAAAATGTGCCATGTAAAAGACTGCTAGAATCAGCAACTCTACAAGCTTTAAAGATACTTTTCATCATATGTGGAAAGAATTGGAATTTGAATCTCATATCCCTCCCAGCAGAAAAATATTCCTGTGGCATTAAGTCTACTGAATAACAAGAACCAAATCAAGCAATTCTAGTTTTCCTTTTACAGATGGAAAAGAAACCAAGCTCTGCCCCAACCCACCCCGCCTATCCTAGCACAGGACACTCCCTTTCAGGCTGTATGGAAAACCTCCAGGCAGGTTTGGGCAAGCTACAATTCAGATACTTATCAAGAAGCTACTTTGCTAAGAGAACAAAACACTAGACCAACATTGAGAATACCCTAGTTAGGCATCACGAAAAATCACACACTATAATATGCTGTTAACTGCCAAATTTAGGCTATTATAGCCGTTCCGAAATTGAAAATTCATTTACACTAATATAAACTAGATCCATGTGTGCATATGTATGTGTCTCTATGTGTGTGTGTATATATGTGTTTGTGTATAATTTTCATGCAATGATCTTAAAGCTTTGGAGACAAGGGTTATTAGCCTAATTCCAAGGCTTGTCCACATAGCAATATTGACATGCACCAACTCTGCTAAAGGGCAGGAAAATGAAAAAGACCATGGCACAGATTTTTAAACAATTTTAGGTTTAATTACATAATGCACCTGTAGATGTTCTAGCATAAACACAATTGTAAAAATCTACATCCTATTTTAGGGTATTTTTCCACCTCCCAACCCTTAAAAGCTGTACAGTTATATAAAAAATGTGACTCTCAAGCAAAATAAACCTTTTTTTTTTTTTTTGCAACATACAAAATAAGTTAAATGATTCAGAAGGTCTTGAGCCATTAAGTATCCCAATGACTGTGTTCTGGCCATCCATAAGCATGACATGCAGCTCCTGGTCTATGACCAGAACTCAATAAATACAGGTCAAACAAAACCCCAAACACTTAAATTAGATTTCTTTAGAAAGTGATGAAAGTCAAGAAAATATATAATTAGGGTTAACAATTCCATTCTTAACTTACATCATCCAGTGGCAAAATGAACAAGGCAGGTCACTCAGTCCTTAGTGCATTTACTAGCTTGTACCGGTTTGGCAAAAAACACAAATGTAGTTCCTTTAAATGTTTTTTCTCATTCAAAATGTATGGTGACTAACACAATAAAATTAAAAAAAAAGTCTAAGGAGCTTAATTAATAAATTTCTATTCATCTAATAATTTGTTATGCCCTCTCATATAACTTATGCATAGGATATATCTTAAAAAGTTATTAAAATAAAAATAACATTTTCATTAACTGAAATCACAATGTGCCAGAATTGGGTTTGCAGCATTTCCCACAATGAAATCATATAAATATAAAATGGAAAAAAAAATTGCGCTCACATGACCAAAATCAGGGGAAAAAAAATCAACTAATGGAGTCCTATTCTAATCAATTTCTGAGAGGGTTTATATGAATAAAAGAAGTATCGAGTGGATAATCTAAAGTGGTTATATACCAAGCACACTACAGTTTGGCTTATGAAGACTGCTTGCTTGCTGGGGAATGACTCTTCTTCAATGTATGTTACATAGTTACTTAGCAATTCTTGGCACTCAAAAAATGATAAATGATAATTTAAGTTGAAGTGAAATATCTTGAAAACAAATTATTAAGTGTACACATAACACAATAACCCAGTTTAAATACACTGATAGCAAAGGGCCTTGTCTTCCGGGATTGGTATAAAAATAAGAAAATCAGCAGCTGAACTGCCACTTGCAAAGTAGGTTTACAGGTACACACTGGGAACGGTGGATAAAATAGGAATGGATTTTATTCTAAGAGGGTTTAATAACAATATTAAGCAAAGGACTAGGTAGATTATAGCGGATAAGCAGTCTTGGCATTCTTACTTCTTAGAGAACCAGGAATATTTTCTTAGAATATCACACCAAGAAGAGGAACTTCACTATTTTTCTCTGGACTTTCTGTAATTAAATGTTCATAATTTCACATCAGTCACAATTATTTGTCTTATGTCTTTTTACAATGTCAATTAATGATTTCAAAGGATTCATTTTTAATTTCTGCTAACATCTAAAGTATGTATACACATATTAACATATATATACATACATATATGTATGTTCTATTTTTTAAAAAAGATCTGGGTCTTTGAATACTTGTTCTATAGCTGTGAGGCAATCACGGACCTGTTTCACTGTGTTGGTGAAGGGCAGAGTTCACAACTTTTTCTGAATATTCAACTTACAGATTCCCTGGGTTCCTTCCAGTCATATGGTAGAACTAGCGCATGGTTAATGTCTCTCATCCCCACATACATAAGCTAAAAAGGCATTCTTTGTGACAAAGTAAATTCCATCAATCCCATTTAAAAACTGGTAACATTTTCTCACCATTTTACCTCTAAACAAGTACACTCCTACATTTTTCTTAGTATATATCCTTTGCTCAGATGCATACTATGGGATGGGCTCTATCAACCAAAAAGTGAAAACTGGAGTTTGTAATATCCTTTTAAAATTTGTTTAAAATGTTTTTATCAACAACTTTTTTAGCATTCAGTCCTTGGTTCTTTGGCAGGTCATAAAAAAAAAAAAAGACTATCAGTAGACATGAATTTATTCTGAAGGAAACTCCTCTTTTTTCTCTGCATCTGCAACCTTGACCAACTGGAAAAAGATGTGTCAAGGAAATCCAACCTCAATATATCAGGTAAACTCTTGAAAAGCTCTCTGCCATCATTCTCTAATAACGTGCCAACAACGGAAAATGTTTTACACGACACCCTATTTCATCGACACAAGTCTACAAAACCAAAATGTGTATTTTCAGTCTGAGTTCCTTTCATATATTTTAATTCAAAGCTTCTGCTTTGTGAACATTTGGCTAGTTTTCAAACTTATACAGAAATTGCAAACTAAATATTCTGTGCACTAAACTACATCTCCCCTTAATACATGTGCTAGACTGTGGAGTGGGACATTGGGAGTCCACCTGTATTTCAAAAAAGGTTTAAAGTATTAAAGGACTCTATTATATGGCAGCTATGGAGGTTTCTAAATCCATGGATAGTACTCTAAGGATCCAAGATGTTCTAAACTCTAGATGGAGCTGCTGCTTTCCTATACTCTGTCCAATTCCTAATGACTGAATTGTATCTTTGGATACAGGACAATTTACTTTTTCCTACATTTTTTAAAATTTCTTCAAAGCATGTTCAGTTAATATTTCAGTGAACGTTAAGACTTTATGAGGGACTAAATCTAATCACCAAGCAGCAGAATTGGTTTTGCAATGTCCAACATTTAACTGCCCATAATTAACCTGTCTGCATAGTAATTTGTAAGTTCGGCTGCTTGGATTGCACTCCTTGTTAACAAAACGGTTAATTGGCTTAATCAGAATGTAAGGTTAGAAGGCAGACATTCACTATCAAGTTCACAAATACTTAATTCAAGTTCGGTAAATTAATAGGCAGCAAAAGTGGTATCAAAACCCATGTCAGTGGGACTGAGGCTAACTTGAATACTCAGTCTCTACTACGATAACAATGACCTTTTGCTCTCTGTAGGAGAAGAGTAAAAAGAACTCCCTTTATTTCACATTAGGCGTCCTGTAAAATAAATAACCTACCCCACTGGATACTTCTTATCACTTGCTTAACTATATAGAGTGGTGGAAGCAGGAGCTGGTGTGTCCAGAGGTAGAGACAGCGTACGTGGGAGCTTCTACACCGTAGTGGCTTTACCCAGCTGCAAGACTAAAATCTAGAGGAACAATGGGGGGCAGGGGAGGCCGCCCGCACATTCTCAACACTTACCTTGCACTAGTAGGAATCCTTCTATTGCCTGCCTGTTAGACAGTTAAAAAGGCTAGCTAACATTCTTACCTGACTTTCAAACAAATGAACAAACCTGGCTAGAAAGGAGGCTTGGTACGTGAATATGGTCCTTACGTAACCCTGCTCTACTGTCTGTAAGTGTAAGCCCTTCCCTCCCTTCCAGTGGAACATTGTCTCAAAATAAAAATCACAACTTGCTTGGAACCACATGCTATTGGTGCATCCTATTTTTAGGCTGCTTTCATTATTTTATTTTTTATACAGATACATATACATTGCTAGAATCAAAGCAAAAATATTAATGGGCAGGTACTACACAACTAAAGTGAAACAAAACAAAACAAACAAAAGAACAAACAAATGAAAAAACAACAGCTATAAACTTTCAAGGCCAAAAGATAAGATTTAAGGGCAACACCCGCTGAGGAAGGAAAAGAAAGAGTATAAAGTTTCTAGAGAGGTATTTATAATGCAAGTCTAATGCCAGCTTTTTAATCATAAAAAAGAGAAGTGCTTTACTATACACTGACTAGCACATATAATGCTTAATTTGGAAAGAAAAATTAACAAAGTTCCTTGGGCCAGCAGCAGATATGGTGTGTCCATTGCCGGCAACAGACACAACACCGGAACAGAAAAACCCAAATCCCAGGGCAAAAGTATTCACAGAAGTAATGGCTGAAGGTTTCAGAATTTGACAGGCAAGGTTTAACCACAAGTGCTACACTTTATACAATGTTATTTATGGCTCTGCCTGAAATTTTACAGCTGTAACAGTAACTAAATAAGACAAAGTTCATATTTTAGTGTCAATTACATGTTAGATATTTAGTTATAAACCCCTTTTTCTTGAAACAAAGGGCTTATCTTTCATTAAAGTGTTGAGATGTTTGAAATGGATGTCATGCCCATTAAGTATATTGGCGGTTCTCAATCAACTCTAGGTCGGTCGTATGACTATTAATGAATTTTAATAGAAGTCTAATGGCCAAAGGCCAAAACTACATTCAAACCCTGCTAATATATCCAGGCAGATAGGAAATTCCAACGCACACACATACACACACACGTATACACACACATACATGCTAAAACTCAAACTAAAAACCTCCCAAAGGAACTGCTTTGTTTGTAGACTTCAATTTGAAGTAGATTCTAAGGGCAAGAATAGACCAGTTAAAATTCACCTGAAAATCCTTTCCCCGTCATCAAATGTGCTAAAATACTGCTGTCAGCTTAGCATCTCTTCATGTATGTTATATATAGATGTTATTTCTTTCAAAATGGGATATTTCAGATATTTAAATATTAAGTGGCCAGAAGACAAGAGTTACACTATCTGCAAGGTTTACAGTCCACCTGGGCCTAAAGAAAGACCATGCTTATTTCACTAATAACTCTCACTGATAGGATATTAGAGGCCACCTCATCACCACTGCATAAAGCTGCTTAAAAAAATTTGCTGCTAGCACAATCTGGTTGTCAAAGCTTCATTATACATTTTACTGTACAAATGTTTTTCAGATGATTTTTTTTTTTTAAACAAGAAACTCCGCTATAACAGAAACTCAGGTTAGAGTTTTTAATGATGGTGCTTTCTCCATCTCTTCTTTATTAAGTATGGTTATCTCCAATAGTAAACAAGTTGATATCATGAATGCTGTTACTGAATGACTTACGTATGATGTTATCTACAGTTCTCAAACTGCAACAATACAGACTGGAACTTTTAAACAGTCTGTTCATCATCATCTATGCCATGAATGTTTAAATATAATATATATTTAATATGAAAAAGCTAAAGCACAAGTGCTTTCTCCCACCCCTAATTCTGTTTTGGGCCCTCACAGATTCGGAATGCATTCTTATCCACCCTTTTGCACAAAGTCAGGAGAGCTCAGGAAATATAAAGTCAAAAATATACAAATCTTTGTTGTTCTTATAATAAGATTTTTTTCCATGAATGAAATTACCAAGGACCATGAACTTGGAAAAAGAAAATCAAAAGGAATTTACAGCAATTATTTATCTTCAAAGTTCAAAACTGGTCACTTCACAGAAAGACTTCAGGGTTTGTTGAAATTTTTCTTCTAAAAAGTCATTCTGTAGTGGAGTTTTCTAGGAAAAATAAAACAGCTTTTAATAACTGGCCCGCTGGTGTGAGAGCTACCGTGGAATAAATTAGCACAAAAATGGAAAAAAAGTCTTATAACTGTTCACTGTTACAGACGTAATCAACAAGGTCAGTCACTCGTAAAAGCTCATCTTCCTCCTCTTCTGGCGCCCCTGCCTCCTGCCCACCATTTGTCCCATTGGGGGCCAGGCTGGCACTGGCTGTGCTGCTGTCCTTGGGGGTCTGAGGCTTCTCAGCTGGCTTGCCAATCAAGTTCTCAATGGCTTTGCCAGGACTCTGTCCATTGGTGGAAGGCAAGTCCACTAAGCTATAGTCCAAAGGGCTCCCCACCTTGCCTACATTTTCGAAGTCCTCTTCCTCATCGCTGTCTATCCGATAGGGCTTCTTGGTGCTCTCCTGTTCTGAGGGCAGGACCCTGGGCTGGCTGTCATGGGCAGGCTGATCTGCATCTCCATGAGCATTGTCACAACTCTCCTCCTCGTCTGTCTCGATCCGGTGTAGCCGTTTTCGAGATGGTCTGCCTTCTTCTTCCTCATCTGCTTCTGAATACTCATCTGTGCTTCGACCCCGCTTTCGAACTGACCGCTTTGATTCTTTAGCTAGCTCATCATCTTCAGAGTTCTTGGACATATAGCTCTCTAGAATAAACAGCACATTTCAGCCATCGATACAGTTAACCATAACAGATTTAAGTAATTTTCCTTTTCCTCCCCATATTCACCCCATATCCTGCTTTCAGACTTGCCCGTGCATCCTGTTTCCCTCCAATAATTGGCCTGATTGCTCTCTCCTCTCAGGCCTGTAACAATCCATGGAAAGATCCATGGTGTGTTTTTTAACTAAGATTTTAGGAAAGAGCAAAATCACATTTCTTAGAAAACGAATATGATGATCCTTAAATTAAATGAAGATAGGGTGGTCGCAAACTGAGAAACTCCTATCCACTATCTCTCCAATTATGGAATCATGTACACATACTGATAAGGAAAGATTAAACCGAGTATCCAACTCTGGGCATCTGAAACAGTGTGCTCTTAACCCATGTTATTAAATGTCCTTCCTTGGTAGTCTTTAAACGTGTTCTTTTTGTCTGTATTTACATCTAGGCTGTCTCTCCTAATCTCATGGCTTTGCATCTATATGCCGATGACTCACATTTGTTTTAGGCCACCCCTAAATTCCAGACTCACGTTATCAACAGCCTGCCTACTCAACATCTATGCTGGGATTTCTAAACAGGCACTTCAAACCTAACATGTCCAGAACCGAGGTCCTATGCTTCCGCCTCAAACCTGCACTGCTCTGGTCTCGCCCATCTGAGTTACTAGCAACTCTACTGTTCTAATTCCTTAGTCATACTTTGATTGTTTTCTTTCTCCCATCTAACCAAACAGTAAATCCTCTGATTCTACCTTCAAAACAGAGCCATCATCTGACAGCTTTTCAGCCCTTTACTACCACTGCCCTAGTCTCACCCCCCATCATTTCTCACCTGGCCTCTTTCAGTGGGTTCCCAACGGGTCTCCTAGACTCTGCCCTTGTCCCCTTAAATTTATTCATAACACAGCTACCATAGCAAATTAAAATGTAAGTCCGATCATATCACTGCTCTGTTCAAACTCCTCCAATTATTTCTCTTCTCACAAGGAATAAAATCCAAAGTTTATAACTCTACAACGGCCTACCACACTATCCCATATGGTAGCCACTAATCACGTGTGGCTATTTTTAAATTTATATGAATTAAAATTTAATAAAAATTAAAAATTCGGCTCCTCAGTCATACCAGTCACATTACAGGTGCTCAACAGTCCCATGAGAGGGTAGTGGCTACTATACTGAACAGCACAGATACGGCCTATTTCCATCACCAAAGAAAGTTGGACCAGACAGCACAGTTCATCAGGGGTTGGCAATTTGCTTGTTTTGTTTTTTTTTGTAAAAGGGCAGGCCCTACAGTCTCTAATACAACTACTCAGCTTTGCACAAAAGAAGTCACAGACAGTACGTGAGAAATAATGGGCGTGGCTGGTCCAATAAAACCTGATTACAAACAGGTGGGCTGTAGTTGTGGACTACTGCTCTTTGTGATGGGACCCCTGTTGATCTCTGCATCATCTCATGCAATTCTTCCCTTCACGCATTTTCTTTCAACCACCCTGGCCTCCTCTCTTCCTGAACACACCAGGCACAAACCTGCCTCCAGGCCTTCATGTTAGTTGCTCCATCTGCCTGTATCACTCTTCCTTAAGACAAATGCATGACACACCCCCAATGTTATGTCAGGTCTTTACTCCAGCGTGGTCTTCTTAGTGAGGGGTTCCTGTGGTGCCCTATCTGAGACCCCAGCCACTATCCCTACCCAACTCCTCTTTCTCTTTTATTCTTCTCCACAGCATTTATCCCCACCTAATACCACATAGGTTCTACTTACTTATCTTGTTTATTATCTCTCCCTCTAATTAAAATAAGAGTTATACACGGGAGTTATATGTTTTTGGCTGTTTTGTTTACTCTTTCAGTCGCAGTGCCAAAATACTGACTAGTGAAATAAGTATTTGTTTTTAGTAGCCGAGTTACTGAATTTGTTTGTCTTTAAATGACACACGAAGGTAAATACACAATCAGATGTTCATCTCCTTTCTTTAGCCTCCCATGTTCAGACATTTTTTTCCCTTTATTTCCTGGCTTGGGCTCAAACTTAACTGATAAGCATCTTAGAAATCTTCAAAACAGATCATAAATAATGGAGGATTATATAAGTCAAAAAAAAAAGGGGCAGAGGTGAGGGTTAGAATCATTTAAAAGAACTGGAATAACCACAAGACTAAATGGATATCACAAATTCGTATTTTAGAGCTTTTCCTACACTTCTGGTACGGAGCACAGCTAAAACTATTATGAGATAAAAGTTACCAACTGAAGCTCACTGTCAAGGTGGAAAGGGACAGCAGGCTCCCGTATTTCAAACTAGTTATCCAGGGCATAAGTTATCTCAAAATGAGGGCCGTGAATAATAAGGGAGAAGAATTCTTGCTCAGATCTTAATTTTCCAAGACTTGTCTATTTCAATGAAGAGTTTAATTATTACAATGGAGACATTAAAAATTAGTATCTTATCAAGTATCATTTATTTAAACTATAAAAAGGGATCAGGCAAAAAATAATGGATTTTGTCTCAAAGATATCACTGCTTACACTGAATTTCTATGAGATGGTACAGAACCACAATCTTGAGTTTACTTTATAGCTTCTATTTCTGCCTTGTCCAAACTTCTGTAAACTGGAGAGCTACTCCTTACCTTCACTCTCTGAGCTAGAAAGCCTGCGTTTGTGAACTCGTCTGATTTCTTTCCCACGTCGTAAACTCTTCTGGGAACCATCACTTTCGGAATCTTCTTTGTAGTTAATTTGTCTTTTCTGGTTCCTCCTTGACCGCCTCCGCCGAGTTTCTACAAAATCATCACTAAAATCATCGCTAAAATCACTTTCTGTTCAAGGAAAAAGAAATACAAAATTTAAGTCTATTAAAGAGAAATGTAATTAGCTTAGGTTATAAAAATGTAAAGCTCTTAATAAGTAGGGTTCAGTAATAACAATTTTTAAATTAATAATAATGGCTATAAATCTCTCTCTCTTTTTTAAGTAGGCTCCACACCCAACATGGGGCTCAAACTCACAACCCCAAGACCGAGAGTCGCATGCTCTACTGACTGAGCCAGCCAAGCGCCACTATAAGTCTCTTATTTTCCTCTTAGTAGTACGAGTAAATGCGTAGGGGTCTTTAATGCCAAAGCTCCCTAATGTTTCCTATTAGCAGCCAATGTCTGAAAATAAAAGATGTTTTAGGGGCACCTGCGTGGCTCAGTCGTTAAGCGTCTGCCTTTGGCTCAGCTCATGATCCCGGGGTCCTGGGATCGAGCCCCGTATTGGGCTCCCTGCTCAGCGGGAAGCCTGCTTCTCCCTCTCCCACTTCCCCTGCTTGTGTTCCCTTGCTCACTCTCTGTCAAATAAATAAATAAAATCTTAAAAAAAAAAAAAAGTAAAAGATGTTTTATACAATCTTTATCTCATTCAACCTAGAGCTACCCAGCCAGCTACATGGGCTGCTCTTCTTGGTTATTATTTGGTTACTATTCTGCCTCAAAATAATCTGCTGTTCCTTTGTGTACAGAGGTATGGTACAGTTATAACTTCACAATGTACTGCACAGATTAAAATCTCTAATCCCAGAAAACTGATAAACCTGTTTCAAAGAAGTATAGAATTAGAGTTACATTTTTGGCTTTTTTCTATATGGAAATAAAATCTGCTAACTATAGCATACAGGGCTCCTTCAATTCTCAAAGTGTTGTTAAACAGCACTATCCATACCATCTCTGATTAGTAAACAAGAGACTATGACATTGTGTTAGAGCAGTTTTTCAGGAGTGCTAACAAATTCCACTGAATTATCACATCCAGCCTTATTGTCTAATGAATTTCAAACACTTCAAAATGGCTCACCAACAGTCTGAAGGAGTCCCTACTGGCCAAATCTGGGAAAAACTGAGCCTACACAGCAATGATAACATATTATGTCCATAGACTAAAATAAGAATCCACAAGTACATACTGATATAAAGAAATAAATATATGGGGAAGAAGGGAAGGTGCTTTCTTAAGGAACACCAAATAATAAATATAAAAGGAATTATGGGGCCAGGAAATCATCAATGAATGCTAAAACTATGGGTGAAACATCTGAAAAGAAATGGTATACATATAGTCTCAAAATGCCCTCCTACAAATTACTGTTAATTATAAAGGGAAAAAGAGTGGAGACCCGGAGAACATATATTAGCTCTGTGATATTCCAGCTGAAAAATGTATAAACTGAATCTAATCGCAGGAAGCAAAAAAAAAACCCTGATTGAGGGACTTGTATACTCTTCAAAAATGTCAGGATCAATAAAGACAGTTTGAGGAATATTGCAGATTAAAGGAGACTAGAAGACATGAATAAATGCAATGTGTACTCCTGGATTAAATCCTGGACTAGGAAAAAAACTGATATAAAGGACAATTTTGGGACACCTGATGAAATATGAATATATACTATTAGATAAATGCAGTATATCAATGTTTTATTTACCTATTTCAAGAAAGATTTTACTTATTTATTTGAGAGAGAGAGAGCACGAGCAGGGGGAGAGGGAGGGGCAGAAGGAGAGGGAGAAGCAGACTCCCCTGCTGAGCAGGGAGCCCAATATGGGACTTGATCCCAGGACCCTGGGATCATGACCTGAGCCAAAGGCAGATGCTTAACCAATTGAGCCACCCAGACACCCCTCAATGTTTTAAAATATCTGATTTTGATAATTCTACTATGCTTATATGATATATGAAACAAAAAACCCACAAGCCCAGCCAGGTGGAGGATGTAATACTCCTTCCTGGCTGTGACATTTCCTCAGTGAGAGGACAGCTACCTATCTGCCAATTCTACAAAGTACTCCTAGCTGTTCTTTTAGATGCTGTGCCTGTCACTATTTATTCAGTTAACAGAAATAAGCATAAGATATAAGAACATCAATTACTGCTAATTTACAAAAATGAATGAATCACTCACATAGTGATCTAAGTGTTAGAAATAATTGGTGAACCTTCTCTTTCCAACTGCTAGATATCTGAGAAAAATGTTCTCAGCTTACTGAGAATGATTCCAAAGAAACACTATGAAGATAAAGTCTAGGCATGGAAACTTGGCACCAAAAGAATTCATCACAGGGGTGCCTGGGTGGCTCAGTTGGTTAGGCATCTGCCTTCGGCTCAGGTCATGATCTCAGGGTCCTGGAATCGAGGCCCGCATTGGGCTCTCTGCTCAGTGGGGAGCCTGCTTCCCCCTCTCTCTCTGCCTGCCGCTCTGCCTACTTGTGATCTCTGTCAGAAGGAGGGAAGGAAGGGAGGAAGGAAGGAAGGAAGAAAGGAAGGAAGGAAAGAATTAATTCATCACAATCCTAAATGAATTTGGTATGCAGTTAACACATCCATCTGTATTTATTTTCTTAGATATGTTTTATGAGAAAAACTTAGTTACTAGTGAGTCATAAGAAGACAATTCAAAGTTTTATTAGAAAGCTTATATCACAAATGAATGAAATTTTATCTTAAGGACTCTTAACTCCAGGGGTGCCTGGGTGGCTCAGTTATTAAGCATCTGCCTTCGGCTCAGATCATGATCCCAGGGTCCTGGGATCGAGCCCCACATCGGGCTCCCTGCTCAGGGGGAAGCCTGCTTCTCCCTCTCCCACTCCCCCTGCTTGTGTTCCTGCTCTTGCTGTGTCTCTCCCTGTCAAATAAATAAAATCTCTAAAAAAACCCCACAAAAAACAAAAACCTCTTAACTCCAGAAGTTCTAAGAATTGAATTGGTGTGATACAGGTACAAATTATTTTTACCAGAGTCTCTACTATTCTCCTCAGACTCCTCCTCTTCATCATCATCAGAATACTTTTTCTTTGGGGTCTTTCTCCGCAAACGCCTGCTTTGCCTCATTGGCCGGGAGGGATGTCGCCTCAGTCTCCGGCTACAGAAATCAGTGTCGCTGTCATCGTTAGATGGTGGGTCTTCTTCACTTTCATCTGGGTTTTCATCAGATACAACAAACTCATCTTGAGATCTGTCCAAGAGAAACCAGATGAAGTATGATTCTGAGTTCAAATTCTAACAAGTCCAGTGAATCATTCAGTAATGGTTAATGTAAAATACCTAGATAATTGTAGCAATTTGTCTGTTAATAAAATGGAGAAAGGTTTTGCCATCTATTCTTCTCTTAGGAGGAGTTAAGATGAACTGATGCTGATTTCTGTACATAAATTGCTTTGGCGTCTTGGGACGTCCCCCACATGACTTAAATTTAACACATCCCAAAGAGAACTCATTTCCTAACCTAATCCTCTCTTCTGTCTCTGAGCCTTATATTTGGAACTATTACCTATCCAGTAAATCAAACCAGAAACCTGGTATTTTTCCTAATTTTTCCCTTTTCATTTCTCACATCTAATCAATTATTAGCTTCCTCTCTGAGTCAACCTCTTAAAGATAATATCTCAAACCTGATCCCTCTTCTCTGTCAGGCACTCATCTCCCACCTAAACCACCACAGCAATTGCCCAGGGAGTCCCTCTAGTCTCTAGACTCATTTCCCCTCCAGACAGCCTCCAAAAGAATGCCAGGATGAATTTTTCTGAAACATAAACCTCATTAGCCGGATGGTTAAAACCCATCCATGGGCTTTCATCAACTTCAGGGTAAGATTCCAAATTCCCATGCATGACAAACAAATCGCTCCATCATCTGGTTCCGTTTTATCTTTTAGCCACATCTCCAGCTGGGCACTCTTTACTTCTTCCCCATATTCTTGCTACCCTGACATACCAGGAGTTTCCTAAATATTCCATGATGTCTTATGGCTTGCTGCCTTCGACACGTGACTTCTCTTAGGATGCCTGCCCTCTTTCTCATCCCACTTTGAATCTCAAACTCACTGATTTGCCCAATTTTTCATTCTTCAAATTTCAGATCAAGCTTTGTTTCCACTCTAAGGTTTTCCACGAACTCTCTAAATTTATCAGACTCTTCCTTTACACACTACTTAGGCTTTCCTACATTTTTGCAGCAATCACACAGAATGACTTTCTTGTGGTTTACATGTTTGTTTTCCCCACTAACAATCTGAGAGAAGAAACTCTGCAGTATTGTTTCAACATCTGCTCTGCAGGAAAATCTTTCCCCACCTTCCAAACTGGATTACCTGCCCCAACCCAAACCTCTGTGGGTCACCAGAGAATAGTACCTAATTACCTGGACTTGTCTAATTCTCACATTTGACTAGGAACCTCTCATGGACATATTGGCGGAAGGTGGCATGGAGATGCACGGCAAATGAATGAACTCGATTCCAGTTAATCAAATGTAAATACAATTTTGAATATTAAACAACCATAAGCCTACTTTGTTTTGATCTAAAGAGAGCTAAGATCAGCATTCTTGAATCTGTTTTAAATAGCCTGAAAATAAAAAGAGATCGTCCATGTGCATGAAGAACCAAAGGCCCGTCACAGCATGGCTGAGCTTCTCTGCGAGCCCCATTTAAGCCTGTATCTAGGGAATGGGACCTGCTGGCAAGCCACGTACCCGTCGCTGATCTTGAATTCATCCTCACTCTCTTCTTCGTCCAGGTTGCTGTCACTGTCCAGATCATTCAGTCGCCGGCGTTTCTTCCGACGTGCAGCAGCTGCCCTCTGGGGTCGTTTATTTTCTTTTCTTTCTTCATCCAAAATAGTAGAGATGTCTTTCCCACGGTGACCTGTGATGGTGGAGATATCTTTCCCTCGGCCGGCTCCTGAGTTCAGGGGGAATGGGGAGGGCGATGAGGGGAACAGAGGGAGGAAGAGAGACAACGGTATGTTTATTAAAAGCTTCTCTCTAGATAGAGTTGTCCTTGTTCATCCTTAGCGGCTCATTTACTTTTTTCCTACAAATAAGCAGTTTTCTCACAACTTCAGCTGACAGAGCTCTCATCAAGAGAATTTTTGCATGTGTTTAGTCTACTAAGGGGAAGTTCACCATGTAAAGAACCTCTTTTTAAAAAATTTGATAAAATTTGCATACTATAACATTCATCTTTTTAAAGTGTATAGTTCAGAGGTTTTCAGTAGTCACAAAGTTGTGCAACCATCACCACTAACAAATTCCAGAACATTTTCATCAACCTCGAAGGAAACCTCATACCTATTAGCAATCACTCAAGAATCTCTTCTTCAAAGTTGTCTTTTGGACATGGCTTTAGAAAGAGACCAATCCGTTTTCTTTTAACTGTGTGTGCAGGACAGAAAAGATGAGAATCCCGCAGCAAAGCTGTAATAAGGTGCAGAGCCCTGGAAAAGTTGGTGACTTCTTCAGACAGCCTACTTACTACTGATCTTCTTCAGAGTTTCCCTAAGTACTAAAGGAAACCACAATGCTCCATACTGGAGCACTGGTAATTCTCTGTATCGCTCTTTCATTAAATTACCTTCAAATCCTTCTGTTTTCATGTCACCTGTTAAAGACTATGAAATTAATAAACTGATTTTTAAAAGGTTGATCTAAAGCAATCATTTAGATTCAGATTAGCCATAATTTTTAAGATTTTGTAGCAGTAGTGATCTAAACATAATAAGAAAAGTTTAAGTGGGTTTTCTATTTGGAAGCAGAAAAAAATTTTTTAATCTACAGAGGAACATTCAGATTTTATATCAGGTCATAAAACTACTTGAAAAATAATTAATAAGATCTGAGTCTACACATTGACACAATGTCCACAAATTATTTTGAATCACAGACATTTAACATCAGTAGAGAATAAAAAAAAAAAAGTATGCTTACTGCCCTAATCAGTGTTTTGTTTTGTTTTTAAGTAATCTCTATGCCCAACGTGGGGCTCGAACTCACAACTCTGAGATCAAGAGTCGCATGCTCCACTCACTGAGCCAGCCAGGTGCCCCTACTCTGGGCATTTTAAGTTAACCTACTGGCCAAGTCATATGAAGAAGAGGGAATAATAAACACATACCTCCTCCATCAGCTTCTTTGATATCATCTTCTATAGCTTCATCGATTGCTTCATCAAATTCATCAAATCTAAAATATATACAACAATTACATCACAGCCTGTCCTGGTACATGGGTTAGGAGGAGTTGCCTCTGAAATGAAAAAGGCCTGAGTATAAAAATGCTCTCTGCCACTTTGGGGCTGTGTGACTTGGACTACATCACCTCACTCCTGTTAACCTCAATTTCTTTTGCAAATCAGTATCTAACTCATTTTCAGAGATCATCTATACCAGGCATCAGCAACGATTTTTATAAAGGGCCAGACAGTAAATACTTTCGGCTTTGTAGACTCTACAGTCCCTGTTATAACCACTCACCCCTGCCACTGAGCTGCAAAAGACGCCAGAGACAAGGCAAGTGAACGAATGCAGCTGTGTTCCAACAGAACTTTATCTATGGACACTGGGATTTGAATTTCATGTAACCGTCCTAAGATTTCCTTCTTTTGGTTCTTTTTTCAGTCATTTATACATATAAAAACCATTCCTAGGTCACAGGCTACGGCTACATAAACTGGCAGTTGAGCTGGGATTTGCCCCACAGGCCACAGTTCGCCAACCTCTAACTACATAAATCACACAGCAAAGTAAGTTGAATTAGTGTTCCAGAAATAATACTAAGTGTGAGAACTACACTATTATTGTCATCAGGGATTATATTACTATTATTACCAAGGTCCATACACAGATGCTCAGAATTTTAGAACTAGATAAAAGTACTTTTTCTCACAAGGGCCACCGCCCCCAACGTAGAGAAGACAAGTTTAGATGATCCCCAAGATTTCTTCACATACAAAACTCCCTTCACTTTAGACCTGAGATGACCAAACGAATAAAGTGACTTGCCTAAAACTATGCAAAATATGGTAATTACTAGTTGCGTGTGGCTATCTATATTAAAATTAATTAAAATGAAAAATTCTGTTCCTTGCTAGCCAGATTTTAAGTGCCCCACAGCTACGTAAGGCACCATGCCGGACAGCAAAGAAATAGCACATCTCCATGAACACAGTAAATTCTACTGGACAGTGTTGGATTAAAGGCAGACAATGGATTAACGACAGAGTTTAAAAGCCAAATATTTTGTCTTTTGAGTTAAGAAACTCATTGCAGCTATGGATTTCCTCTCTAGAAAAAAAAATATCCACACAAACATAAAATTTTGTATCTAATTTCAGAGGATTCACAAGTTTCAGGTTAAGAATTCTTCCACAACATAGTTTTTAATGGCTATATAGTATCTAATCTTATAGATGTGTCATAATTTAGTTAAAAGTTTACTTCCAATTTTTTCACAATTACAATCATAGCTATGAAAAACAACCCTGCAGCTGTAGCTTAGGTTTTCTTTAACAAATTCTGAGAAAGTAAAAATCTGTACATCCACTCATCAGGCTAGAATAACAGATATAGATAAAGCCAGATGCAGTTAAGAGAAAACAGTATTTCTCCCAATGACAGGTTGCAGCTATAAAGTGGCAAAACAGCCTCTTCCTCTGAATGACTTCTATTTTCCTACTCACCAAAAAACCTGGTTTTCTGTGTCAGAGACCATTAGAACCTTTGGACTTACGAAATGGTATCAGTAAGAATAAAATACTCCATGCTTGCCTGGAGGATTTAAGTTACTTTTAACACAAATAGGCAGCCCTGATTTATATCCCAGATGCAGAGCTTTGAATAAGGGAATGGACACAACATCCTACACATCAACTTCAAATTCAATGCTTTCAGGAAACAGGAACCTGTGTCCACTATATGGTCTAGATCTGATAGATTTGCCTTCAGCCTAACTCTTCATTGCTTCCTTTACATTTCATCTAAACTCTACCCTTCCTCAGTACCTTATAACTCTACCTTTTCCTTTGTTTGGTTGAGTGCCCATGGTTCCACCAAGAGATTTTGTTGGACCTTAGGTTTGTTCTTGGTATTCTTGCTACAAATAAAACTGTTGGCATAAAAACTGTTCTTCCAATATCACTTGGCATCAGGGAAGTACAAATCAAAACCTCAATGAGAAACCACCTCACACCAGTCAGAATGGCTAAAATTAATAAGTCGGGAAATGACAGATGTTGGCGGGGATGCGGAGAAAAGGGAACCCTCCTCACTGTTGGTGGGAAGGCAAGCTGGTGCAGCCACTCTGGAAGACAGTGTGGAGGTGCCTCAAAAAGTTGAAAATAGGACTACCCTACGACCCAGCAATTGCACTACTGAGTATTTAACCCAAAGATACAAATGTAGGGATCCGAATGGGTATGTGCACCCCAATGTTTACAGCAGCAATGTCCACAATAGCCAAACTATGGAAACAGCCAAGATGTCCATCAACAGATGAATGGATAAAGAAGATGTGGTATATATATATACAATGGAATATTATGCAGCCATCAAAAAAATATGAAATCTTGCCATTTGCAATGACTAGAGGGTATTATGCTAAGCAAAATAAGTCAATCAGAGAAAGACAAGTATCATATAATCTCACTGATATGAGGAATTCTTAATCTCAGGAAACAAACTGAGGGTTGCTGGAGTGGTGGGGGGTGGGAGGGATGGGGTGGCTGGGTGACAGACATTGGGGAGGGTATGTGCTATGGTGAGCACTGTGATTGTGTAAGACTGTTGAATCACAGACCTGTACCTCTGAAACAAATAATACATTATATGTTTAAAAAAAAAAAAGAAGATAGTAGGAAGGGAAAAATGAAGGGGGGAAATCAGAGGGGCAGACGAACCATGAGAGACTATGGACTCTGAGAAACAAACTGAGGGTTCTAGAGGGGAGGAGAGTAGGGGGATAGGTTAGCCTGGTGATGGGTATTAAAGAGGGCACGTATTGAATGGAGCACTGGGTGTTATACGCAAACAATGAATCATGGAACACTACATCAAAAACTAATGTTGCAATGTATGGTGACTAACATAATAAAATAAAATTAAAAAAAAAACTGTTCTTCAAGGGTGATAGCAATTTATAATATAACCATGAAGTGAATTTTATTTTTTTTCTAATTTTGAAAATTTTCTTGTTTTTACTTTTTTTTTTTTTTTTTTAGATTTTATTTATTTGACAGAGAGAGAGAGAGACAGAGAGGGAACACAAGCAGGTGGAGTGAGAGAGGGAGAAGCAGGCTTCCCGCTGAGCAGGGAGCCCGATGCGGGGCTCGATCCCAGGAGCCTGAGATCATGACCTGAGCTGAAGGCAGACGTTTAATGACTGAGCGACCCAGGCGTCCCTGTTCTTTTAATTTTAATGTGATTACTGAGTAAGGCCAAATAATAGTTTCATTTTATTGGTCATTTTTGCTTTTTGTTTTATAAGGCTGGTTTGAATCCTTTGCCCATTTTATCAGCCAGTGTGCATCTTTTACTACTTGTAAGAGCTTTTAAGGTATTAAAGATTTTAATAGTTTGTCATATGTTGCAATTATTTTTTCTTTTATTTTAATTTTTAAAATTATTCATTTGAGAGAGAGAGAGAGCACAAGCAGGGAGAGGGGAGAAGGAGAGGAGAAGCAGACTCCCCACTGAGCAGGGATCCCGTTGTGGGGCTCCATCCCAGGACCTTGGGATCATGACCTGAGCCAAAGGCAGATGCTTAACCAACTGAGCCATCCAGGTGCCCCTGTTGCAATTATTTCTATCCCAAGTGCATTTCCCCTTTAGCTTTTGCTTTTTAAGGTTTGAGAAATGAAAACTGACATCTTGCCCTGCTACAATTATGAATATGTGCCCATAACATTTCCAGTCAGCCCCCTCCCAAATAAACAAACAAATGTAAAAAGTCAATGCTGTCTAGTTCATTTCCAAAATAAACAAAACCTTGGTTTCCCTAAAGTAAGTGATTTCCTAACAAAAATGTCTTTATTCTTGACTTCAGTAACGTTAATGGCTAGAGATGCAACAGCTTTTACAGACATCATGGAAAAAGCTACTGTATTTCCACAATGAAAAAAACTATACTCAGTGTAATTTTTAAAATTCGTAAAGTGTTCCTTTTGAATTCTAACTCCTTTGAAAAATTTCTTTGCAAGAAAATATTTTCTTTTAGAAGCGCTTCTAAGTCTTTCTTAAGTTTTATGTAATCAAATCTCCTTTCCATTATTGTTTCTGTGTCTGATGCTATGCTTAAAAAGTTGCTCCTTACAGTAGATTACATGCCTTCCTTAAATCTTTTTGGGAAGTAGATATTATTATATATAATAGTAGATATAATTATCTACGATTTATAATTATATTAAAATAATTATCCTATATATAATATTATATATAGGAAGTAGATATAATTAAAGAAATTAATTGCACAATACATTTTATGCTAAAGAATATAGTTTTTCATAAATTTCTATAGTACTGTTATATAAATTTAGAGCTGAAGGGATCACCTGCGTTAATCCACCATCAACCAAGACCTAGGGAAATGGACCATTCCAAGTTACATGGGTAATACACGGTATGGTGAGGACTATCATCTTATTCTTCTGTACCCCAATCCAATGCTGCCTCTAGTCAACTTTGATGTCATCCTCTCTGTTAGCAGCAGTAAGGATCTGATAAACAATTATTAAATGATAATGGTGATGAAATTCTTTTTTGCCCTCTTTCTGTGCTAATACTTTATTAAGTGCTTTATATTTTATACTCACAATAATCCCACTGCACCCATGTACAGATTAAATTCTAGGTGTATTTAGAGCTTAAATATGAAGAGTAAAACTTATTAGAGAAAGCATATGAATGACTTTCTTAATATCTCTCAGTTGAGTTTCTTTTAAAAAGTACTAAGAAGCAGAAATCATAAAGAAAAAATGACAAGAGACATACAAACACCCAGCAAGCAAATGAAAAGATGCTCATCATCAATTAGGGAAATGCAAATCAAAATCACGAGATACTGTCTCATATCCGCTAGGATGGTCACTATCAAAAAAACCCTCCAAAGCCAACAAGTGTTGGCAAGGATGTGGAAAACCTGGAAACTATACGCTGCTGGTGGGAAGCAAAAGGGTGCAACTGCCATGGAAAACATCATGGATATTCCTCAAAAAACACAAAAATATAAGTGCCATAGGATCCAGCAATCCCACTTCTGGGTATACATCCAGGATGAAATGCTAAGAGTAAATCTCTCCTTCTTTTAACAACCACAACTATATCAAGATTGAAAGATAATACAGTCCTACTGTAAGGTTTGTTCTGAAACTGTAAATTGTTACAACAAGACTGATATATTAGGAAATAATTCAAGCATAATGTGTATTTTATACTTGCTTTAAGTAATTTTATTCATAAGAAACACTAGGTAAATGTAAAAAACTGCACCTAGCCACACAGGCATATACAAACTGCATACATATACATGCCTCAAATATCTACCAGCAACCTCAGCTCATTATGTGTGTTACAAGCTATAGCCATCTGCGTCTACGACTTCCTGGTTGATTTCAAATAACCCTCCTTCTACCACCACACAATGATTTACAAACTGCAACCCACCTCACAACCACTTCCACAGACAAACTTCAGGGATTTTTCAATAGAAAATGTGGTAGTTGGCGTAATATTTATATTAGTTCTTAACCATTTAACGTACGTCAAATGTGACTGTTTTTATTACAGTCATATCTTTTTCTTAAATTTTATTTTATTATGTTAATCACCATACATTACATCGTTAGTTTTTTTTTTTTTTTAAGATTTTATTTATTTATTTGACAGAGAGACACAGCTAGAGAGGGAACACAAGCAGGGGGAGTGGAAGAGGGAGAAGCAGGCTCCCGGCTGAGCAGGGAGCCTGACGTGGGGCTCGATCCCAGGACCCTGGGATCACAACCTGAGCTGAAGGCAGATGCCTAATGACTGAGCCACCCAGGCACCCCACATCATTAGTTTTTGATGTAGTGTTGATGATTCACTGTTTACATATAACACCCAGTGCTCCATGCAGAACGTGCCCTCTTTAATACCCATCACCAGGCTAACCCATCCCCCCACCCCCTCCCCTATATTCACATCTTTAAAAAAAAAAATGTCACTAACGAAATTTTTGAGTGTGGCCCTACCTCCATATTTCCCATAATCCCTATGGTTTATATTGTGTGATTTTACACAGTCCGGCAATTTTTAGGAATTCGTATGTTGTATTACAGCAGAACTGACTTTACCCTTGCTCTTTCCATGAGCAGCCTTTGATTTCATTAGTTATGATGATTTTATATAAAATGGTACCATGATAAGTGCTTTCAAAGAGAAGAACTGCTTGCTATGAGGGCATATAACAGATTTGATCAAGAGAAGGTTAACAAGGTGAAAACAGGAGGGAAATCCTAGGTCGAGTAAAGAGCATGTGCAAATAAGCTGAAAGAAGACTGGCTGATAATGACAGAGTGAGGAAAAATGTGGATGACACGGAGCTGAAAAGCTGGGTACAGAGCAGACTCTGTGGTGCCTGTAGGGGCCTTGTTAAAGCATCGATCCTTATCCCAAGAGCTACAGAAATCTGACAAAGTGTATTAAGCAGAAAAGGATGACACGAGCAAATTTATGTTTTGAAAAGGTCATGTTGGCTGCTCTAAAACAGCATGATTCTAAAGACAGTAAGTAACAAATATATATATATCTAACTAATGATCATTATGAAAAAAAGCATATACTCTTGGGTTATATTTTATAATTTAAAAAAACATTTTACACTCTTTTATTGTAACCATTTCCACATATTTCATACCTATAACTTATACATTTCCGTGTTCTTGTTGACCTCCTTTCAAGTAAGTTTGCTTTGGATTTTTTTGAATCTTTTTTCTTTTCTTCATGATCTTCAGAAAAATCTGGCTCCTGGTTTAAAAATATGATAACAAATATATAGGTTATTAGGACAAACAAAAAGCTTCTTGGAATGAATAGTTTTCTAATGTCTGTCTAGGCAGCACATGTGAAAGATCTGAAAAAGTGAGGTGATCTCACACCCCCCCAACAAAACTGAATGAACATGGCCATACTAAGTAGAGAGATTAAAAAGAGTACTGGTGATCAAAGGATGAAGCCCCTCTGTATTAAAATTCTTATGTTTCTGTGAGTTTAGAACTACCTCTTTTAAAACAATCAGGATGAAGTTTCTCCACTGATAAATTTTTTAACAAATAATTAAATCAAACACATAGAAGATATTCAGAAGATATGCTGAATCAATGAAATAATGGATTTAGAAAAAGAAAGAAGCATGATGATAAAGGAAAGTAACTAACCAAGACAGGTTACTTAAGTGTGTGATTTAGTTAAGCCTGAATGAAACTGTGTATGAAACTAGGAACATTTCTTCATTTCAAATGAAAACCATGTTACATGTACTTTCACTCATGAGATATCCTTAATTAGAAATTAGACTAATAATGTAAAACAATATTCCTTCCAAGAAACCAACTGTTAAGAACAAATACTGAAGTTTCTAATAACAAACACCCAAAGCACAGAATTAGAAACCCCATCTTCCTGAACTATTCTTTTGTCACTTTACATAAACAACACATAAAGAAGCTAAAAACAAATTACCCAGTATAATACAGGGTTAAAAAACAGCAACAAAAAAAAACACCCCAGAACATATACCCCATAGCAGTGAGCTATATAAATCTCATTTAAATGTGATATTACATTTTAGGGCTATCAGCATATATGTAATTTTTATTTTATTATTATTGTTATTTTCTTTAGTAGACTCTGACTCTACACCCAACATGGGGCTCAAACTTACGACCCCGAGATCAAGAGTTGCATGCTCTACCGTCTAAGCCAGCCAAGCAGCCCAGCATATATTTAATTTTAATCATGAGGGAAAATATGGGTGATTTCTTTAAGGTCCTAAATTTCCACTTTTAATAAAACAGGTATACTATATATTTAAAACTATTCACATTACATAAAGTGGGTTAAATTTTAAAACAATTATGACAGTCTCTTCTTCAAAAATACTACAAACCAGAAACTTACTTGTGGAGGAATGATGTTTTCGATACTGATACCCACATACACCAAACGTTCTTTCCTTTAGGTGAAAACAAAAACGCACGCAAAATGAGATTTGCTAAAAATAAAATTGTTACGAAAACATTGCTAACACAGACAATACTAAAATTATGATTTCATGGGAATAGCAGAGGCTAGGTCATAGACATGTTAGCTACTGTCTATAGAGCTTATCGTACTGGTAACTGTGGGAGGCACAAAACTTTCTTAAAGGTAAAAATTGTAAAAAGGTGTAACTGAAAATTGTAGTCTTGGAAGTAATTATACTGATGAAATAAAACCTGCGAGCTGAAGTAGACAAGGAAACTTCATGAGGAGAGTTATGCTGCAACTCACTGACAAAGTGATTAGACAGAAAGTCAATGCTGGACAAACTAGATCTTTGTTAGGCTGGAAGTTTTCATATGCGTATATACACAACCATAATCTCAAGGTAATAAATATCAATACTAAAAAAAGAAATTCTATGCAATAGAACCATATCAAGGTCCCAGTGATTGATACTAAAACCATGTGTTTACAGAGACGAAAAAAGGCAATGCACCCTAGTTGCTCCAGTGAAGATTACTTTTAGAGCCAGTTAACACTTCTTCAGGCAATGTGGATTTAGAACACTAATGAGATCTCCATAGTTTCTTTTCCAAAGAAACAAACCTCTGTTGATTTTAATTCAACAAATTTTACATTAACAAACTGCTATACCCAACAGGAGTTTTTTCTGGTTCTCCCAAAGTTAATCTAATTCACCAAGGACAGATGAGCTCTTATATGCAGGCCAGTGTATGCTGAACTGAACAGAAATAACCACTCTTCCTCCCTTTGCATGTGATGTCCCTTATAGAAGGGCATTACTCATCCAGTTACCTGGGTCCTTTAGAATGCAGCCTTTACTGCCCTAGAAACCCTTGGCTCTGCTAACAAGAATCTTACAGTCTTTTTGAGATGGGTTATAAAGCTATTCAGTCAAAAATTGCAATGTAAGAAAATGATAGTTATTTTAATCAAAATCTGATTTAAAATAGTACAGTTAATGAATTAAAAACTAGGAAAGGCAAAAACAGTACTAGCTGAAATTAACAGGGAAGGAGAAGTCAGAACTTGAGTTCTCTGTTACTAAATATGTTCAACACATATTTATCCTTACACTAACCAAGTTTACTGTTTTATCAGTTTCCTCTTTTATACCTCAAAATCTCTACTTTCACTTTATTATTATCTCAACTCAACTGAAAAACATTCAGTTCACGTCCACCATATTGAGGTCATGATTTGTGTCAGGCTTGGGAATCCTGAGGGCAAATAATACATGGTTCTTGTCCTCACAATTATTCAACAACTCACTGTAGTCCACTATGAACAGGTATAATGGAAACATGAAGAAGGAATAACTTGTTTGAAGAGCTGAGAAAGTGGAGGTTTTAAATAGGTGGTAACAGTTGAGTAGGCTCTTGAAGGTAGGTATGATTTCTCATCACAGCATTCTCTTGCTCAGTAATCTTACAGAAAGATACCTCTTCCACTCCATCTCACCACTACCTAGCTCAATGATTATACTGGGCCCAGACCTCATCATTACAAATAACCACACCCTTCCTAAAATTTCAATTTCAGGGAACCTATATTCTCTGACGTCTACTGGCTCACTTTCCAGCTTACTCCCTCTGGTACACTGATTTCAACAATTCCCTAACTCCAATGGGACCTCTATCCATCGACCCTAGCCTCTTTTCACTGTCCATTACTCCCTTGTGTCCTTACTTTCCCCCTTACCTGGCTTAGACTCCACGGTCCATCATTATAAATACTCCTTTGCATACACTTTCAAATTCCTTGTCTCTTTCTCTCCTTCCCTCTGTTACATTACCTGGAAAATTCCAACCCTGATTAAATCCAACTCTCTGCTAGCAAACACTAGTAAAAGTACTCTGGAAGTACAGAGCTATGTGAATTCCCAAATAATTCCTGCACCAAGTTCTGGAAGGGATGTTTACCAACCAGTTGAAGGGACTTCTGAAACATCAAATTTCACAGAGCATCACAGCTCCAGCTCTGTAGACAGTTTCTGGCTAGTCACTAATTACTCATTGACAAATCCTTCTTTTTCACCATACTGTAGAGCCCTTTAAGGTAGAGACCACATAATATACTTCATGTTGATTACATTGCCTGGCATAAAGTGAGTGCTCACTACATGTTGGTTAAATGTTGAATAAATGTATGAACAAAGGGAAAGATGCTTCCGTGCTAGGATATAGAGAGTAACCAAGGCCGTTAAGTTTCTAGGATGAGTGCTAGAGAAATTATTTTTAGATTTTAAAAAGGGTGAATAAAAATGCTCATTTTTAAAAACAGATGGAGTCACCTAGAATTTACAGTTAATATTTTACTTTAGAAATACACATATTTTGCTCTTTAGAGCCCCTAGGATTCATATATATTAGAATCTATGTATATTAAAAGCTATATATAAAGAAAACTTTGTTAACCAGATTATTGGGAAGAATTAAAAAAATAATAGCAATAATTCAGTTAACTGGCAGACTGTTCTCTCCATAATAGTAACTTTACTCTCCTTTCTGTGATCCAATCTCAAAAAGAATTTAGTGTGTGAACTAAAGCCACAATTTTGGATGTCCTCTTAAAGTTTAAGTAAGAGGATTACCAAAAGTAGAAGCGAAAGCAAATGAGTTAGTAAATGGGAAGACCAATAGTGTGAATAAGTATTGTGGCACATTTTAACATAAATTTCTAAAATTTTAAGTATTTCTTAATTGCAACAATATACCCTATAGCGAGGCAGTAGTCAAAAAATTTTAACCAGCCTTTCCACAAAACTGCTCATTTCTTAGAAGGGCAGGTAGATTTCAAAAAGAATAAAGAAATAAGGTCCCTAATTTTTTATTATGATTTAATTTGAAGCATCCTTAATTAAATCTTTTCTAGTGTCAAAAATAAAAACAGGAACAACTGTGAATATCAAAATAGTCCTAATAATTATATAAAGGACTATTACCCAGAGTTTCTAAATACACAGGTATTTAGACAACTGATTTTTAAAAAATGAAGTATTTTTATCTCCTAGTCAACTTTAGAGATTAATTTTGCCTTTAAACCAAGTAGCATCCATTATAAACCAGAGAGCTGAAGCTGACTAGTAAGGAAAAAACCAGGATCTGGAGGCTGAAACCACTGAGTTCACAGTATGGGGGAGTAAAGTGAGTAGATTATCAAATGAGCTACCTGTCTTGAAACAAGCTAAATTTGGGGGGAGGGGGGAGACCATGAGATAGCAGGTGAAAGTTACAGGAGCAGCAAATGAAGGTAGTAAGTCCAGGAGACATTGTTTAAATTTTCTCATAATATGTACAAATGGGCATCAAATCCTCCTAAGCTTCTGAAAACTCTCTTTTAACACCTCCACTTTATTATGTAAGGTATGTCCTAGTTCAGGCCTCACCGGCTCTCCTAGACTCCACTCCAACAGTCTCAACTCTAATTCCTTTTTATTGTTACCAGGGCATGTTTTCTGAAATAAAGACCTGATTATACTTATCTCTCCTTTGATGGTTCTCTTACTACCTGTAGAGAATAATTCAAATCCCCTAGTCCGATATGCCAAACTGTTCACAGTTAGGCCTCAATCTGCATTTACAACTTCATCTTCTACCACTCTCCCCCCCTCACGTTCACACTTTGCTCACACTTTGTCAGGACTTGCCTGATAACCCAAACCCCTATCAGAACTAAAATGCCCCTCTACGGCGTTCCTGTATTGCTCCGAATATGCCATGATCTGTCTACTTTACTATACCACTGGCCAATACGGCTGTATTCTAACAGAGGTGAGTTCTCACTCACCTTTTCTCTTCAGTTTGGTACACAGTAGGCATGAATAACTGTTTAGCAATAGAATAATCAAGGAAGGTACAAATAAATATAAATAAACATAAACTTACTATGCCGATTTTGAACCCCCTTTTAAAGACTGGATTCAACTCCAGTCTTACCTCCTCCAAGAAGTTTTCTCCAACTGCTTTAAGACTACATTGCAATGGTAAATTGAAAAGGGAGGCATATCTTATGACTATAAGTTATGACTCTTATGACACAGTTCAGCATTTAAATGCTCTTTATTTTATCGGTGTTAATTCTGCCCACCCAAAGAGATGACATGGGTAACTAGACCAGTTCTGAGAATCTTCTTGTACTCACTACATACTTAGTAAGGTACATATCCTCCACAATAACTGGGCCAATATTTATTCAGAGTAGGTTTTGATAAATATTTTAGATCAGTAGTTGCCAAACTTTTCCTGTAAAAGGACAGATAATAAATTAAGCGTGGCAGGTCAAAAGGTTTTTACTGTAACTACTCAACTCTGCTGCTGTAGTGTTAGAGCATCAACAGACAATATATAAACAAATGAGCATGGCTGTGTTCCAATAAAACTTTTTTTAGGGATGAATGAAATTGGAATATAGAATTTTCATCTGTCATGAAGATTCTTGTTTGATTTTTTTCAAACATTTAAAAATGGAAAACAAACATTCCTAGTGGGCAATACAAAATTAAGGAGCATGCCAAATTTGACCCACAGGTCACAGTATGCCAATAATTATTTTAGATAGACATATTAACCTATATTGCAAAACAATTTTATTATCAAATTCCCAAGTAAAACATTAAGACGCGTTCTCACAATACCTGCGTTCAGCACGTTCCTTCTTCTTTAAGGCAACATCTAAATCCTGCAATTGTTCTTCTAATTTCTCACACAGTAGTTTCTGAAAGAGCAAAACACGAGTGTATATATATATTTTTTTAAAGAAAGCTCTACGCCCAGCGGAGGACACCGAGATCAAGAGTCGCATGCTCTACTGAGCCAGCCAGGTACCCCCCAGGAGTGTCATTTTTAACACCTTCCCACCAACATTTATCCTTTGCATGCTGGCTCATGGATACTATGCTAGTCTGAGAGCTGATAAGGGGTCACACAGTGAGTGAATACTGAAATAGTCCTTGTGTTTAACTACATAAAGAGGTGCTTCAGCATCCACTGAACTGAAGATGAGCACCCATCTCTGCAGTTAACACACATGTTGGGGAAACTCCTAGCCTCATCAAGAAATACATTCTATGCCTATGTTGCTGGTGGTAATCAACGTTTAAAATAGCATATGGCTCAACATGTTTACATGACAGTGATGAAAAACTTTTAAGACTCACACAACATTTTTAAGGGAGAAGGTTCTATGTACAATACAATATAATGGTGCCAATCACTATTTTTAAAAAAGAGAATGGGAAAAAATTACACAACCATGCCACATGGTGACTGGGTCAAAATGGAGCTGAAGAATGTAACTGAAAAAGCTAAGCTAAGCCAAGGAAGTCCAGTTCGCTGGGAAATGCAATAAAGCCCATCATTTTTAAAAGTGAGATGAGACTGAACTTGTGACAGAAAGGACCCCTTGAGTGCAGTGGCATAAAAAACAGCCTGTTCTTCAGCTTTCAAAAGAAATTCACCTGCATCACGATAGAAGAGAAATATAATCCATGTTTCTATTTATAGTAGCATCATAGTGGTACATAATTCATAATACCAGCCATAAAACTGAAAAGAAGGAGGTAGGCAGAAATGAAAAAGAGGATGAAACAAAGGGATAAAGAAACTTATTTCTTCCCTCATGTATCATTTTAATTTGGGGCTATTTGTGCCTGTAACAAATGTGAGAAAAAAATAAATCAGAGATTATAATTTTATAAAAATTAGAGGTCTCTGAAAAATGCTTTGGGAGAAAAAAAAACAAAGGCCTAAAAGATATTAATAAAAAATAGTTTTCACAGAAGGTAAGGTAAATTTCACAGAACTTTAAACAAAAGCTAAACAATATTTACAAATTGCTTTGAAATGAAAAATGCTTAGTGGCTGTCAAGAAGTATTATTCATTGGAATATAAAACTGAAGACTACAAACAAAGGGGTGCTGGGTCATACGTGTTGGCAAGGGGGGCAGAACCACTCTCCATCTGGGATGATCATCAGTGGAGGGCGAAGGCAGGCAGTGTGGTATCCACTGTCACAAGAGTCACACAGAAGAATCTGAAATAAACCACAGGTAAATGTCAACCTAATTCTACAACTAAAATTCAATGCCTTTGAAGTTAAAAGACATTTCAATAATTTTTTAGTACTATACTAAGAAATACACTATATCACAGTACAGTATTTTAGTGTATTTTAGTGTGTTTAAATTTTTTACTACTTTTCACTTTCCATACCTATTCTCATCACAAGCACTAAGTCCAGCCCACACTCAAGGGGAGGAGAATTAAGTTTCACTTTCTGGAGGGTGGAATATCAAAGAATTTGGAGGTATAAGTTAAAACTTATTAATTAAAATTAATAAATTTCACCCACTAATTTTAGCATTCATCAGTCCTACATTATTGCTTGCAACCATTGTTATTATGGTGTTGTAATGATGATTACCTATTTCCCTCATGCCTTCTAATATTTGGAATTCTTCTGTAAATAAAATATGTCCTTCTCCCCCATTTATTTGCTATTCAGTCACTTTATATCAGGATCAACTAACGAAGATTTATTTTCTTTGGGTTAGAATCTAAAACCATTATTTAATTTATTGTTCAAATTGCTAGTTCTTTCTCCTTAGGACTCATTTGCATCCTTTATTGTAAGCACTTTTTTACTTTCTGACACTATGGGACATTCCAGGCCCATCTTGTATTTTCTCTGACCAAGCCTTTGTATTAGCCATTTCTCCTAGAAGCCCTGGTTCCTTTATTGGAGAATGGTATTTAGAAACCAAAATCTGGGGGCAACTGCATGGCTCAGTCGGTTAAATGTCAGACTCCTGATTTTGGCTCAAGTCATGATCTTAGGGTCGTGGGATCCGAGTCCTACGTTGGGCTCCCTGCTCAGTGTGAAGTCCGCTTGTCCCTCTCCCCCGTTCCTCCCCCTGCTCTCTCTCTAATAAATAAATAAAATCTTAAAAAACAAACAAACATCTGGGTGCTGAGTGCTATGATACTAGGTATCACTGCCTCTAGGCTCTCTCAGAGGACAGAGCTATGATATATATGTATGTAGAGCAATCCATGTAAACACACAGATCTATATTAAAATAAGCCAGTATCTCCAGCTCTAATCCAGTGCCAAAGGGCTCATTCTGGCCTTTGATCTTGCTCATCTGTAACTTTTTTCTGACACTAAGAAAACTGGCTCCAATTCTCCACACTTCATTTATTTGTTCAACTGTAGTATATATGTAAAGCAGTTTCTAAATTGCTAACACGAACCATGGGGGGTTAGAGGAGAGCAGTGGGATGTGCACCCAAGTGCAGCGATTTAAAAGTGAAAAGCTGCCTTCCCCCTTCTCCTTACAATGCATCACCATTTGCTGCCAATACCCAGAACTCAATACTAAGTCATGAGAGTGTTTAACTTGAGTTATACACTGACTGATCACACAGGCATACGTAGACTACCCTGGGCACCTGAATTCATTTATCACATTGTTTGCATGGTAAAACATAATCTAAATTTCAAATAACAAAATTAAAAGTAAACTTTTAGAATATGATTTATTTAAAAAGTGATGTTTGTCTCTATTCTGTAATAAAGATAAAATTCCATTAAAATGCTACTGTGTAGGATTTCCAAGCCTCAGGCAATGATCCATTGATTTTGACTAAAGCATGTGGAACACCCCACAGAGTTCTAGATTCATCAATGAATTTATTGTTTTTCTGCTGTAAGCTCAGTGAGGAAAAGGACCATGTCCTTCTAATCCAGCGTCATTTCTGTACCACTTAAGACACATCATAGTTGCTTGACATTTGATTTATGATTATCCTTAAACATTGGGCATAAGGAATCCACCACATCTTCAGTTTCTAATGTCACTCTTTTTTGGCAGAGGAGCCAGCAATGGGATTTTCAGAGCAGTTATTAAAATAACCAAATAAATGAAAGTCCTGTGTGTGTGTTCCAAGAAGGGTGCAACTTTCTCCGCTTCCTCAACATCATCTCTGCTCACTTCATTTTACTTCTCATTTCCTCACACCCCTTTGCTGCTGACATCTATTGCTGCTTCAGTCAAAATGCACTCTCTTGGTTTAAAAAGATATTAGAAATGGCAGGGAAAGAACACAGGTGCTAATTTTTGATTTGGAGGGCAGAAAAGACCATTCTCTCAAATCTTCTCCTGGCCTTTCTCCACACAAAAATCTTGACCTAACTTTCATAGCCTGATGATCATAAAAATTCTTGGAAGCGTCTTCTCAGCATAATTTCAACATCTATTCTGAGAGCTAAACTCATTCTCTGTTTCTGAACCCTCTGAAACTACGGGAATATGATAAACATTATTGATACATTTAATTTCCAGATATGATTGTAACATTAAGGAAGAGAAAGAACAAGTAAACCACAAATAGCTTTAAACTAGCATGTAATAGATGTCAGGGACTGTGCTAAGCCAACTTTACATAACTTATTAAAAACAACCCTCAGCAGACGGCCTCTCCTCTGCTGCCCTGTCCACCGCTCCCTTGTGGTGTGTTCTATAAACTTCTATCTCCTTTAAAAGACAAACAAAAAGCCCTCAAAAGAAGTATGTAGTAGTATTTCCATTTTACAACAAAGAAATTAAGATACTGAGAGGAGAGCACCTGGTAAGTGGTGGAAGCCAGACCTACTCCACGATGGTCTGGCTCTAACGCTTTTCCTATCATCCCACACTGCTTTCTAGGAAAAAGAGCCTTGGAGAACTAGCTCACATGAATTTTCCAAACTTTACTGGATTTCGAAAAGTTTCTGCTACACAAAGTTCTACCTAGATGGAAGCATCTTTCCTTACTTTTCTTTCTACTTAGTGGTTAGAAATTGCCTTGAAAGTCACATCTATTCAAAACAGACCAGTTGTAGAAAATTGGGTATAAAAAGAGTGTTTCTTCAATAGGCTCTTTAGAAAGCTCGTATGAAATGCAAAAATTATATAAACAGGTTAGGAACTGGATTTCCTGATTTAGGCTACTTTTGAAGAACTTACTTCCTGGGTAAGTTCCACTGTCAGTATTCTTTTGAAGATATCTGGTCTAGAATTTATCCTTTTCATTTGTTTTTTTGGGGGGGTGTTTTGTTTTGGAATTCCCCATTTTCTAAAGTTTAAAGCCCTACTAGGTTACTACTTGACTTAAATGTTGCCACAGAAAGTAATAAGGCCTTTAGGCCTTACTTCTTTAAAGTTGTCACTTCAGAAATATCATTATAAATTAAAGGGAAAGAAGAAACATTTAAAGAAGAAGAGAATAGAAAAATTTGAATTAATTTATCGATCTGTGAGAAGAGGTTAGGAGTGTATCCTTAAGTAGAGGAAATATCAATATATAAACCAAGTAGAATGAAAACAGAATTGGCTTATTATTTGAGAAATAGAAATAAAGGTTATTTTGTGCACAAAAGCTGTGCAGCATTAAAAAATTTCAAATCATGATCAATCCCAGAAGAAGTAGGCTGCGTTGGGTAACCACAGCATGCCAGTAAGATGAATATTGTTCAATTAGATCAGGTACGTACTAGCTCAGGATGGTTTGGAAGGCCACATTTTTTGCATGGTTCATCATCATCTGCTAGGATGGCTTCTTCACTTTCCTTTTCTTCCTCTTCCTCTGAAGCTGCAGATGATTTTTCACTGTCCGATCCTTCACTTTCATCATTGCTAGAATATTTCCACCTGCCACGTGTTCGAGAACCAGTCCATCGAACTTTGCCTTTGGGTTTTACCTTGTATAAAATTAAAAATTGGAATAATTTGGTATAATAAGAACATTAAAAAACAAGCTTCTCATTATATGTCAGTTTTTAGTCAAAATACAAGAAGAAAATGAAAATTACTGTTTCTTCATCAGAGATCTACCTACTATTAAATTTTGGTACATATTTCCATTATTTATTCTACTTTTGTTAGGGGGGTTTATAATGAACATTCTGTCTTATAAGTATTTCCCTAGTCATAAAATATATTATTAACATCACTGTAAACGACTGTATAATATGCCATCACACAGCTGTATTTATCTAATCCCTTACTAGACAGACATTTAGGTAGTTTCCCAGTTTTTCACTTTCACAAAAAATGGCTCCTTGTAAATACAAATTTTTACAAACCTCTGTGGTTAGGATAAATTCCTTGAAGAGGATTCTGGGTCAAAGGCCATGCACATTTTAAAGGCTGAGAGAGCACTGACTATATTCTCACATATTGTTATATAAAAGTTTAAATTCCCATATTAGAGATGAATTTAAAATTTTTTATGGGTCAGAACTGTATATAAAAATCCTGACAAATATAAAAATGTATTATTCAGAGAGTAAGTTTATAATGTTGTAAACTGCTTTTCACCACCTGGTTTCAGTCTTTTAATTCATAGTTCACTTTATTCCTACAGTATAAGTCCCCATCAAAGACCAAAATAATTCTAACAACAGAAGGGGAAATGTTTTTAAAGAATTAAAAATTTAGTATTTCAGGGAACAAAGGATCACTTACAATGGAGAACAATCTGAGCACTTAAATAAATTAAAAATAAAAGTAGCAGTTTTCATTATAACAAACTCCTATAAACTAGCTGTAGATATTTACTAGATTTTGCTTAAAATAGAAGAGTCATAGAAAAGAGAATTCTGGCTTCTAAGACTAATTATTAAATGGGGGAAGACAGACACTCTCGTACACGGTAAGGAGAGTACACTAACGGGGCCTTTTGGGGAGGGCAATGTGGCAACAGCTTATCAAAAGTTAAAATATACACATGCCCCTTGACCCAGCAATGCCAATTCTAGGAGTCTATTCTAAAGAAATACTCACTTATGTCCAAAAGGATCTTCAATGCAGCATTGCCTGTAATAGTGAAAAATTGGAAACAACCTAAATGTCAATCAATAAGGGAGTGATTAAATAAACTGAGGTACATCCACACTATGGAAAACTGTGTAGCCATCAATAACCAAAAGGTAGACTACATCTACTGACATGGAAAGAGTTCAGAGACACGGTGATAAGTGAAAAATTCATAGAAAAATGAACATATTCAATTTAATTTATTTTTTAAGCGAATGGGTAAATATTTATGAACATACACATTAATGTATGGAAAAAGAATTGGAAAGAGATGTATCCCAAACTCTTAATAGTGTTTATGGGGCATTTTGATTTTTCATTCCTACAGGTTAGGTATTACCTGCATAGTTTACAAAGAGAATATATATTCCTATATTGCCTGTAACAGAGAAAAAGTTTAAAAGATGACAAGATTATACACTGTGAAATTTAGTATCTGGGGTAACTAGTGAGAAAAGACATCTCAGATATAGGAAGAAAGATACCTTTTCTTTTTAAAGTGCTCTTTGAATGACTTCTTTTGAACTAAAACCAAGAGCTACACTTAGGCTCAATTATTTCTAATAAATAGGAGAATAGGAGGAATTTTACCTTGCTTACTTTAGAATTCGTATCCTTCTCCGTTTTTTTCAGATTTTCTTTTTTGTCTGCTTTCTGCAAAGCTGCTGACTCTTCATCCACTTCATCTTCTCCTTCCCCTCTTTTTTTATCAGCTTTCTGATCTCTGATCTCAGCCACTTTTGCTGTGGGTCTAGATATTCTTGGAGACCTCCTTAAAGTACGACCTACATTTGTTTTCTCTTCTTCCTTTTCTGTCTTCTCTTGCTTGGTTTCTGGTTCTGGAACTTGGGGAGGAGAATCTGGCTTCTTCTTCCGACTGGATATCCTAATTGTTAATTTGATGCCCTCTTTCTGCCTTTCAGAGGTTATCTCTGTGTTTTCTGAGGCAGTGGTTTCTTCTTCAGGAACCAGCTTATATTTAAATTTGCTCTTTTGCGTAGAACCCTTTGTCTCAGAATGATCCTCTGTGCCAGAGGTCTGGGCATTGTCCAGATGACCTGTTTCTACCTTGGTGGACTCAGAATCCTTTTGGAGAATTTCTGGGTCTGTTTTTTCTAGGGGCTGACTTTCAGTGGAGCTTGTGCTCTGACATTCCACCATTTCCTTTTCTGAGGCTAATTTCTCACAGTCGTCCGTCATGTTAGATGGTGCCGAGGTTTCAGCTGCCTCAGGAGAGACTGGCTTTACTGATTCTAGAGTATACTTTGGAACCTCCTCTGGTATTGGACTCAATCTTTGTGTGTCCTTATCAAGAAAAGTCTTTTTGGACTTCTCTAACTTTTCAAGACATTCTAGGACTGGTGGGCGCTTATCTTTTTTACTTTTGGGAGACTTCTCGTCAACTTTCAGGGTACAAGATTCAGTGGCAGATAAAGTAGTTTTCAAAGAGAGATCCTTTGCCATCTCAGAAGTCTCAAAAGAGATTTCCATTTCCGGAGGACCAGTTTCCTCTAATTGCCCTTTTTGATTTTGGGACTCTAAGACTGATACTGAACTATCTGCATCTTTCCCTACAGGGACCACTTCCTTCTCAAGATCACCTATTTTCATATTCGTTATGACAGAATTTAAGGACTCTGCTCCATTTCCCTCCATGATGACACTTCTGTCTTTAGAGGGGCTACAGCTATCTTCTTTTGTATCATAAAACCTTGTCTCCATTTGTTCTGTCTTAAAATTTGCAGTTACCTTTTCATCACTAACTTCTCCATTTACCAGTTGTTTCCCTTCATGACCCATAATAGTGATTGTAGAGATCCTTTTACAAGTCTCTTCCTCTTGTTTTATTTCATCTTTCAAAAACTCTTTTGTTGGAGTAACTGATTTACACAAAGGTCCTTTGATTGGACTGTCAAAATCATCACTCAGTTTAATTTCTCGTTTTTTTAGTGGTATCTTGGCCTGCTGATCATTTTTAATTTTCTCGGTTTCTTCAGTAGACTTCTCAGTGATTTCTTGAGAAGATCGAACATTGCCACCAAACTCCAGCCTCTCTGGCTCTAGCTTCTCCATGCTACCTTTGATATCTTTAGGATCTGCTCTAAATTCCTTTACTTCAACTTTAGTGGGTTTGACATTTTCCTTGAAGGAATCACTTTCTTCTTTGATAATCCTTTTTTCCTCACTTTCTGGCAAAGGTTTTTCTACCTTGACTATGACTGGCAGTTTGACAAGTTCCTTTTCATCTTCTTTTTCTATTTTCACAGTAGCCTCTTCCAGAGCACTGGGTGTCGAACAGTTTTCTGAATCTACTGGCTGCTCTTCACTTTTCATCTTTTCATTTTCCTTCTGTTCCTCTAAAAATCAGGAAAAATTTTACATAAATCTAAGCATTCAAGATTATAAAATATAAAAGGCTAAATATAATAGATATTCCCATCTGAAATTTCCCTCTTAAAAGAGGTGGCTTGTCAATGGACATCTGACCAAAAAAGAAACATAAAACAAAAAACAAAACACCCCAAATCTGACAGTGAAGGAAATTACCAAACCTGAAGCAAAGCTTCTAAATATTAAAAAATGGTTATTCAGAAAGATTCATGTTTCTGCTTTATACTTTTAGCTTCAGTGTTCTCAATGGAATGCAAATGTTTATACAGTTCAAATAATTTATTCAAGCTCAAGTGATGGCTCAAAAATGTGAACTAAAAATACTACATAAAACATTTCCAAAAGACCGTATTTGTTTTAAAAACTGACAAATGTTCTTCCTTGCAAGTCACTGAGCACTTCATTTCATTGAGGTAACGTGAGCATGGCAGTGGAAAAATGTTTGTTTTATGCTTCATACGGTTAATAAAAATAACACAATTCTGTACAGAAAATGAAACATATGCCCACAAAGAGAATAAAAGGTCCACAATCCTAATACCCAGAGGCAACCACTATTACTATTTTACGTTACTTCATTCTAGTCTTGTATATTTTTGACAAAGTTTTGGGATCATGTTGCCCCATTTTTTTCATTGAAACACTATCACTTTCTTATGATATTTAATGCCTTTTAAGAAATCAGACTTATATAACAGTCCTCAATGTGGCTATATTACAATTTACTTTATCAAATGCCATCAGCAAACATTTCAGAAGTTAGTATGTTACCAACTATGTATGTTTATTATCAATTCCTCTTTTTACCTTAATTGGCTATGTATTTCTAACTTTTATGGAGTACCTAATAGTGCAAAAACCATATCTGGCAAATAGCATCATCTTTGTGAAATTTTTTTTTGCATTTAAAAAAAATTTTTATTTTACTTTAAGTAGGATCCACGCCCAGTGTGGAGCCCAATGTGGGGCTTGAACTCACAACCCTGAGATCTAAGACCTGAGCTGAGATCAAGAGTTGCATGTTTAACCAACTGAGCCACCCAGGCATCCCAACAGCATTATCTTTGAACGGGATTACACAGATTGCACAGACAATGTAAACTAGTGCTCAGAGAATCTGAGCAGAGTGTTTTCACAGAATTCTTCAAATACTAATTTTATCTCTATTTCCCATCACTTCACCCTATCCTTATAACTGAAAAAACTCAGCTCTAAATGGAGTTTTACCAAAGTAGTAATTTTTACAAAAAATTCTGCACACATTATGCCAAATTGATAAACCAGAGTTACAATGTATTTCATAGGTATAAAACAGAATAAAATAGAAGGGAGGTGAAGTAGGACTTTTTTTTTTTTTAAAGATTTTTATTTATTTGACAGAGAGAGACACAGCGAGAGAGGGAACACAAGCAAGGGGAGTGGGGGAGGGAGAAGCAGGCTTCCTGCCGAGCCAGGAGCCCAATGTGGGGCTCGATCCCAGGACCCTGGGATCATGACCTGAGCCGAAGGCAGACGCTTAACAACTGAGCCACCCAGGCGCCCCGTAGGACATGTTTTTGAAAATAATAATGCAGTATCTTTAAAAGAGTAAATATTTAAATTATAAACCACTATTTCTTTTACTTAATTCATGTTGCAAATATACCATTCAAGGACCACTAAGAACCATTCAGAACCTGAAACAAAGGATTAGTATTGCTTTTCACTCTTCACACTGTTGTGATTTCATATATGCATGCCACCAAGGAAATTAAAGACATGACACCATTGATCCAATTTGTGTGTCTTCTTCCCACTGAAAAAATAGCCTTAGTAAATTCCTGATTATTGAACTTGGTTAGCCTATTAGGAAATCTAATTAAATGAACATCTTGGTTAACAATTAAAATACTGATCACCATTTTTAAAAATAACTTCAACCTAATACTAAGGGTTTACTAAACACAATTTAATAATTCTTCTGTATGTTTTGGCTCAGAAAACAACTCAAGGACCTCACTATGGCTCTGACCTGAGGTAAAATGACACTATGTTTTCATTTGGCGAATGAGAAAGATCTCTTCAGTGATTTTAACTGATTCCAATTTGGTAACAACATGGCAAAATAAATTGAGGAACAATATTAGGTTCAAGGCTCCCAGGCTCATGAATCCTAATTCACCTAGTGAATTCTGCATATGTCTCAAACTATCTGATCCTCATTTCTTCATCTACAAATAAGACAGTTGGAGTAAGTGGGCTGAAAAATTACACTTCGTTTATATTTCTAACCCCAAAATGTTAAATTCTTGGTATTTTTGTGTTTGGCTCAATTCCTTTCAGATGTGAAAACATTTAATACTCTAGCTCCCCTAGATTACACAGATATGTCCCTAACCGCAAAGAAAACAGAACCATGACAGAAAATGAGCCTTCAAGCAAAATCACAACTGGTTAAAAAGATCATTCAGTTACATAAGCATTTTCCCAAAGTTTCCTTAAAAAGAAACTGTAAAAGAAATGCAAATGATTTAAGAGACATAAAATTTGAAGAAACAAAACTTAAGGTAAAACTCTCTTCAAAACTCCAATGGAGCAGCGACACTGCTTGGCAAACTTGAGGCAATTCAAGAGAAGTATTATCTACCGTCGATTTTTAAAGCAGATTCATTCGTTTACTCAACAAATATTTACTGATCACCTATTATGTGCTTTCCCAACCAGCCCAACCACAATCACTACGGAATAAAACACTGAATGTCCTATAAAAGTTAACTGTAAAGGACATCACTAGGTTTCTATCCAGTACAGACATACCTCCTTTTATTGGGCTTCACTTTATTGTGCTTTGCAGATATCGCATTTTGTTCAAATTCGAAGTTTGTGGCTAACTTGCATTGAGCAAGTCTATTGGCACCATTTTTCTAAAAGCATTTGCTCACTTCATATCTCTGTCACATTTTGGTAATTCTCATAATATTTCAAGGTTTTTCATTATATTGTATTTGTTATAGTAATCTGTGATCAGTGATCATTTGATGTTACTATTATAATTGCTTTGGGGCTCCACGAACCACACCCATTTAAGATGGTCAACTTAGTAGGTAAGTGTGTGTGTTCTGACTGCTCCACCAACTGAGCATCCCCCTCTCTCTCCCTCTCCTTGGACCGTCCTATTCCCTGAGACACAACAATACTGAAATCAGGCCAGCTAATAACCTTAAAACAGTCATTACGTGTTCCAGCAAAAGGAAAAGTTGCACATCCCTCCAATTAAATCAAAAGTTAGAAATGATTAAGCTTGGTAAGGCATGTCAAAAGCCCAAAGAGGTCAACAACCAGGTCTCTTGCAACAACTAGTTGGCCAACTTGTGAATGCAAAGGAAAAGTCCTTGAAAGAAATTTAAAAAGTGCCACTCCAGTGAACACATGAATTATTTAAAAAACAAAAAAAATTAAGAGCCTTATTGCTGATATGCAGAAAGTTTCAGTGGTCTGGAGCGAAGATGGAAACCAATATTCCCTTAATCCAAAGCCTAATCCACAGCAAGGCCTTAACTTTCTTCAATTCCATAAAGGCTGAGAGAGGGTAAAGAAGCTGCAGAAGAAAACCTTAGAGCTTACAGAAGCTGGTTTATGAGGTTTAAGGAAAGAAGCTGAGGAACATAACATAAAAGTGCAAGGTGAAGCCCCAAGTGCTGATGCAGAAGCGGCAGCAAGTTCTCCAGAAGACATAGCTAAGACAATTCGTGAAGGGGGCTACACCAAACAACAGATGTTCAGTGCAGATCAAATAGGCCTTCTCATGGAAGAAAATGCCATCTAGGACTTCCATAGCTAGAAAGAAGTCAATGCCAGGCTTCAAAGCTTCAAAGGACAGGCTGACTCTCTTGTTAGGGGTTAATATAACTGATAACTTGAAGTTGAAGCCAAAGCTCATCTACCATTCTGAGAATCCTAGGGCACATAAGAATTATGCTAGATCTACTCTGCCTGTGCTCCATGAGGGGAACAACAAAGCCTGGATGACAGCATGTCTGTTTACAACAGGGTCTCCTGAATATTTTAAGCCCACTATTGGGACCAACTGCTCAGAAAAAAAGATTCCTTTCAAAATACTGCTGCTCATTGACAGTGCACCTGGTCACCCAAGAGCTCTGATGGAGATGGACAAGATGGATGTTGTTTTCATGCTTGCTAATACAACATCCATTCTAATACAACATCCATTCTGCAGCCCATGGATCAAGGCGTCATTTCCACTTTCAAGTCTTACTATTTAAGAAATACATTTCAGGGCGCCTGGGTGGCTCAGCTGGTTAAGCAACTGCCTTCGGCTCAGGTCATGATCCTGGAGTCCCAGGGTCAAGTCCCGCATCAGGCTCCCTGCTCGGCGAGGAGCCTGCTTCTCCCTCTGACCCTCTCCCCTCTCATGTACTCTCTCTCTCTCATTCTCGCTCTCTCAAATAAATAAATCTTAAAAAAAAAAAAAAAGAAATACATTTCATAAGGCTATAGCTGCCATAGATACTGATTCCTCGGATGGATGTAAGCAAAGAAAACTGAAAACCTTCTGAAAAGGATTTACTATTCTAGATGCCATGAAGAACATCTATGACTCATAGGAAAAAGCCAAAATATCAACATGAACAGGAGTGTGGAAGAAGTTGGTTTCAGCCCTCAGGGATGACCTCATGGGGTTCAAGACTTCAGTGGAGGCAATAATTGCAGATGTCTTAGAAATAGCAAGAAAACTAGAATTACAAGTGGAGCCTGAAGATGGGACTGAACTGCTGTAATCTCATGATAAAACTTGAACAGATGAGGAGTGGCTTCTTATGGATGAGCAAAGAAAGTGGTTTCTTGAGATGGAAACTACTCCTGGTGAAGATGCTGTGAAGATGATTGAAATGACAGAAAGGATTTAGAATGTTACATAAACTAAATTGATAAAGCAGTGGCAGAGTTTAAGATGACTGATTCCAATTCTGAAAGAAGTTCTACTGAGAGTAAAATGCTATCAAACAGTACTGCATGCTAGAGAGAAATCACTGATGAAAGGAAGAGTCAACTGATGTGGCAAACTTCATTGTTGTCTTTTTTTTTTTTTAAGATTTTATTTATTTGACAGAGAGACAGAGAGAGAGCTCAAATAGGCAGAGTGGCAGGAAGAGGGAGAGGGAGAAGCAGACTCCCCGCTGAGCAGGGAGCCTGATCAGGACTCGATCCCAAGACCCCGGGATCATGACCTGAGCCGAAGGCAGACACTTAACTGACTGAGCCCCCCAGGCGCCCCTGCTGTCTTATTTTAAGAATCTGCCACAGCCACCCCAACCTTCAGCAACCACCACCCCAATAAGTCAGCATCCATCAACATCGGGGCAAGACCCTCCATCAGCACAAAGGTTATGACTCACTGCAAGCTCAGATGATGGTGAGCATTTCTTAGTAATTAAGTATTTTTGAATTAAGATATGTACATTGTTTTTGTAGACATATATTGCACACTTAACAGACTACAGTATAGTGTAAATATAACTTTTACAATCACTGGGAAACCAAAAAATTCCTCTGATTCATTTTATTGTGATATTCACTTTACTGGGGTGGTCTAAAACTAAACCTGCAAGATCTCGAAGGTATGCTTTTATGTTTCCTCTTCTTTCTTACTGAAAGAACCTGGTTTTTGTTCAGTAAAGTACTTGCCTCTTTAGATACCTTATAGCTAGGAGTCATACAATCCAGTTCGGACCAAGGAGATATATGAGGAAGTCTCCTGGGTGAGACTTACCAGGTTCAGCTGACCTATGCCTTTTGCCTTTTCTCCTTTCTATCCAGAGTCTACACACAATACCTGGAGAGGGAGCAATCAAAGCCACACTGTAAGGATAGCGGACTAGGAAGGGTATTTGATGGCTTCATGGAGCTGCTTAATCAGACCTGGACTACTGACTACCTGACTTTTTATTCCAAGAAAAAAAACCCAATGCTGTTTGAACTAACATGTAGCCAAATGTAATCATGTCTGATACATTTTCTTTTCACTTTTGCTTTCTATTACCTTTCCTTTTCCATACTGACCAAAATTTATCCATATCCACTTAATATATATAGGGTTTGTCATCCACTGGGTGATAAAGGGGTAACTAATGCCTGATGAGGTGTAATTTCTTTATAATCTTCCTATTCTAAGCCAAGACTTAATTATAAAATAGCATAGTGGTTTCAGAGTCTGCTCAAATCTTATATAGCTATGGTAAATTAATACAAACACTTCAAAGAGCAAGCTGGAAATATCCACTCTAAAGCCTGAAGAAATATACTCTATAATAGAGTAATTCTGCTTATAGAAAATATACTTACATATACTATACAGAGAAATAAACATGAGTATTTATTACAGCACTGCTATAAAACTGCAAAATTAGAAATAATCTAAATATCCATCAAATAGGAAAATGAATAACCACTATATAGCAAATAATAGAAAAGAAACAAATTACATGGATCAATATGGCTAAATTTCAGAAACAGAATGATGAATGAAAATAGCAAGATGCAAAAGGAGCAAACATGTATTCGCAGAAGTTATAAAATGCATAAAATGATGCTTTATACTGATATGGCGACATACATACGTAGCAAAATCATAAACGTATGTATAAGAATGATTCACAGGACTGTGGCCATGCCTAGAAAAGGAGGGAAAAGGAATGGAATGGAAAATGAGGGAAAAATATCTCCTTCTATAACATTTTTAATCAAAAGCAAATTTTAGCAAGTGTTTAAGCAATATCTAAGTGTTTTATACTATGTTGTTTATTTGAACTATTTCATTAAAAATTAAGAAGATATGAGTCAGACAAACTTTAGTGCTCTAGTGCACTTCCAAACTGGCTAGTTATGAGACTTTGGGAAAACTATCTTTCTACATTTCTTTAGACTCTAAACTCAAAGGGAAATAAAAATACCTATTGTCACGAAATTGCTGTGAGGAGTGCCTGGGTGGCTCTGTCAGTTAAGTGTCTGACTCCTGGTTTCGGCTCAGGTCATGATCCCAGGATCATGGGTTCGAGCCCCGAGTCAGGCTCTGTGCTTGGCAGAGTTTGCTTGAGGATTCTCTCCCTCTCCCTCTGCCCCTCCCTCAACATGTACTTTCCCCTCACCCACTCCCCTGAAAGAAAGAAAGAAAGAAAGAAAGAAAGAAAGAAAGAAAGAAAGAAAGAGAGAAAGAAAGAACGAACAAAGGAAAGGGAAGGAAAGGAATTGTTGTGAGGGCTTTTTTTTTTTTTTTTTTACCTTTTTAATGAAGCCTGTGAAGCACTTTGTCCAATATCTGGGAGCTGTTATTATTGTTATTATTCATTATTTGGCTCCTTCTTACCATAAACTTTAGCCACATTAGAAAATGCAGGGTTTCCCAAAGATGCCATCATTGCTTAGAAAGCCATTTCTACTCTTCTTTACCTCCTTATTCCTCTCTTTCCCAATTTGTAAAACAATTAAAAATATCAATAACTATCCCCTATGATTGCTAATGATTACAGAAGGACGCATTAAATGATAATCATTATCATTATTACATTATTGACAAAATCTTACATCTGTCAAGCCTATGGTAAGCATTCAGTGATAATCATTACTAATCATAATAATATCATAATCATTATTTTATTACATTGGCAAAATCTTACATCTGTCAAGCCCAGTTAAAACATCACTGGATTTTACAGTTTTATCTTTTTCCCGTACTAAGAATTAACCACTCCCCCTCCTGTGTTTGCATACTGATTTATGTGAGAGAGAGAGAGAGAGAGAGAGAGCATGAGCAGGGTGAGAGGCAGAGGGAGAAGCAGGCTCCCTGCGGATCCCAGGACCCTGGGATCATGACCTGAGCCAAAGGCAGACGCTTAATGACTGAGCCACACAGGCGCCCTTCTTTAAGGAATGTTTAAAGACATGGGAAAATCCTCATAGTAGAAGAGTACAAAAAGTAGGATATATAATTGCATTTATCACGTAATATCAATTCTAATAAATAAATAAACAACTATGCCTAAAATAAGCACTGGAAAGAAATAATATTAACAGTGGTTTTCCCTCTTGGTCACAAGATAATGAATAATTTTTATTTTTTGCTTTACACTTCTCCAAGTTTTCTAGAGCGAACATGTATTATCTTTACAGTGAGATAAAGTATAAGCAACCCAATTATAAGAAACCCTGGTTTGCCCAGGACTGAGGGGTTTTCTAGGCCATGGGACTTGCCATGATAAAACAGACAATCCTAGACAAAGGAGGACAGCTGGTCACACTACTCCCACTCATGCTGACTTGTCATTAAAATTAAATATGTACACTGCTGTTTCTACAATGGTACTGCTAAATTTCTCTGGAACCATCTCTCATTCTGTTTATCAACCAGAGTAAAATGTGTTGACCATTTTGCAAGACAGCCAATTAGGGCTTAAGGAACATTAAATAGCAGAGCAATGCAAATCTAATCTGGACCACAAAAGCAACCCTTCAGATTTAGCATTCATGCATTTAGGTAAGTTTACATTTACCTTTTTAACATACATTCAAAATTAACTGGCAGTAAACAGGCACAAAGCACCTACCAGGAGCAGAGATCTATATCAGCTACTGGGAACAAGATTGGTATTACAGTAAATTCATGGTCACCAGCTATCCCTGAGACACTGACACTGCCAGTAACCTTCCTACTTTTCTCTAGCAATAACTGTTTCAATGTTCTTCACTATCCTCAAACCTGCGATCTCTCTGCTATGTCCACATTTTCAGATGATTCCGTCCTCCATTTCATAGAGAAAATAGAAGCCATGAGGCAGAATGCTCATTCTCATCATCTGACCTGTAAACCTACTCCTGTTAAAAGAGATGTTATTTTAAGCTAAGGCCAATCCTTCTACCTATTTTTTGGATCTCATCTCCTCCAGTCTACTCAGGAAGGGTTTTATTTTTTTAATTTCTTTTTAAAAAAAATATATTTATTTATTTATTTGAGAGAGAGAGTGTGCGAGCGCCCAGAGGGAGAGTGAGAGGGAGAAGCAGGCTGCCTGCTGAGCAGAGAGCCCAATGCAGGGCTCAATCCCAGGACCCTGAGACCATGACCCAAGCCAAAGGCAGCCACTCAACTGACTGAGCCCCTCATGCTCCCCAGGAAAGGTTTTAAACAGTGTTGTCATCTCACTTGTTTTAATGGGACCTCAGTGGCCGTCCTATGCCAAGTAAATGAAAGAAGACCAAGGAGAGAAACAAGAATAGTTTGGGGATTATTTCAAGAGAATTCATGATAAAAACTTTTCAAGGTCACCTCATTTTATTCAGACTAAAAATCAACATTCTCAATAAACCTACAAGGCCCTATACAACCTCTGCACCCCTCTCCCCCACCTCCCATAGCCTGACCTCCCTGACCTCATTTCCCCCTGTATTAGAATACCCCTCACTCATTCTGAGTCAGCTGTATTACTCACCTGCTATAAAACAGGAGCCAGCAAATTTATTCTGTAAAGGGTCAGATAGTAAATATTTTAGTCTGTATACCAACTAATCAACTCTACCTTTGTAGTAAGACAGCAACTATGGACAATAAGATACTAAAAGAAACAATACACCTAATTAACAAAAGAAAAGCAGGCCAGGTGGCACCTGGGTGGCTGAGGTCATAATCCCAGGGTCCCCAACCCATGTGGGCTTCACACTCTCCCTCCCCTTGTGCCCCTCCCCCCACCTGTGAGCGTGCACACACTCTCTCAAATGAATAAATAAAATCTTTAAACAAAAAACAAAGAATAGCAGGCCGTATTTAGCCTGCAGTCCCTACTCTGCCAATCTCTGCTCTAACATATTAAGTAGACAATGCTTCCCCCTCAGGGTCTTGCATTTGTTTCTGTCTGCTTAAAAAAACCTTTTCCTCAGGTATCTGCGTGGCTTGCTCTCGCCAACCCTTTAGTTTGGCAAAGAAACTTTTCACCATTTTAAAGCTGTTGACACATTTTACAGTTTCCAAAAGGGGCTCAAAATATTGCAATTATCATTTGATTTTATCAATACCATGTACCTAATGGACAAATAATAGGAGCTGCCTACACTAACACAGCAGTATGCCCAATTTACTACATGCTAAAGGGATATGAACTGGTGCCAATTTTAAAAGAATTTATTTATTTATTTGACACAGAGAGAGAGCGAGAGAGCACAGGCAGGGGAAGTGACAGGGAGAGGGAGAAGCAGGCTCCCCACAGAGCAGGGAGCCCAGCAAGGGACTTGATGCCAGGACCCTGAGATCATGACCTGAGCAGAAGGCAGACGCTTACCCACTGATCCACCCAGGCGCCCCTGATGCCAATTCTTTTATAATTTATTTAAAAATTACACAGTAGATATCTGACAGAGGATTTTTTTTATAATTAACTATAACAAAATAAAGAAAGCCACAAAAAACAAGGAACAGATTAATAAATTATTAGAAGGCAAATAGGAAATAGGACCTTGCCAGCTATTCCGCAAGCCTTACACATGGCTCTTCCCAAGAATTCCCTCTCCCTACCAAGAAAAACCATTAACTTGACTTTTACATTAAGCACGTCCTTATTTTAGTTTTACCTGTATATTATTTTCCTTTTTCTGTCCCTTTAATTTTCTGTTGTCCCCTCCATCCTTTACTTTTCTTGCAGTTTATCTGTTCAAGTCACTGAATCATTTGTCCCATAATCTCTGGATGATGCTGACAGCACTTGCATGTTCCTCTGACCTTTCTGTCCCTTAAACTGTCACTGTGATCTATAGCCTTCATCAGACTCAAGTTCAAATTTTGGGGGCAAAACTACTTCAGTGATGGTGTATTCTTTATCAAAAGGCATTAATGTCTGATGATTTCTCTCTTTTTGTGATGTTGATACGGATGCTCACTATCTAAAACCTTTATCGGGAATTGCAAAATGGTGATATTCTCATTCTATCTATCCTTCCTTCATCAGTGACTTGTTGGAATAAATTCTATAAACTTTACGAATTCACTATTTTGTTATATGGTGGTAACAGTTCATATAGAAAAGGAAAGATAAGTGTTTGATTCTTTTCATTTATTTAACAATTTTCAAAACCATAATTTGATCACCACTGGCATTCTCCAAAGGTAACCAATTTTTCTTTTAGTATCATAATGAAATCATGGATTTAAGACATATTCAATTATGATCTCTTTAAGTTGGCTCTTGAGTCTTTTTTTTTTTAAAGTAGGCTCCACACCTTGCGTGGAGCCCAATGTGGGGATTGAACTCATGACCCTGAAATCAAGACCTGAGCTGAGATCAAGAGTTGGATACTTAACCGACCGAGCCACCTAGGTGCCCTGGCTCTTGAGTCTTTTTGACATGACTTGATAACATCCACACTACCTGGAATGATAAAATGTTTCTTGGCTCATTCCCATTATGCCTCTGAATTGGTGGGAAACTTTTTCACAAACACAATCTAGGTGTTAAGGCTGATCACTAGTATTGGGTTGGACACTGTTCCTAAGTTTTTTCAGTGCACCAAACTAGAAAATATACATATATATTTTTTAATAAAAATAATTCATAAATTCATAATGCTATTTCAGTGCTTTCTTAATAACTTCTATCTTATATCTTATAATCCCCCCACTTTGGGAATCTTGGTTTTAAAGGACAACACGGGTGATATAATTAAAATATTAGTTATTATTTTTTTCTCATGCTAGATACAAAACATTCTCAGAATAACAGTACTGACACCATCATCAGTGATTTAATAAAAAGTTAAGAGGTATTTGTGTGTACTCTTCCCATTTTTTCTCCATCTGTCTTGCTCTATCTAGCTCCACTGTCAAAACACATATCCATTAAAGACTACACATTCTTTCTCATATCTGCCGCTAAGATTTAGTTACATGTAACTACAAATTTAATGCTCACCCAACAACATTCTTTTTAAAATCTTATTTTGAAATAAATTTAGACATACAGATATGTTACAAAAATAGTTCAAGTACACCTTCACCCTGTTTTTCCTAAAGTTAACAACTTAGATACCTATTGTACAATTAACAAAATCAGGAAACTAACATTAGTAAAATACTATTAATTAAACATTTTATTTAAATTTTGCCAGTTTTTCCCCCAATGTCCTTTCCATTTAAGAATCCAGGACTCATTTTGTTCTTGTTTGTTCTTGTCTCCTCCAACCTGTGACTGTTCCTCATTCTTTCCTTGTTTCTTCTGACTCTGACACAGTAATTTTGTAGAATACCTCTTAATTTTGGCTTTTAAATGTTTTCTCAAGATTAGATTAAGATCATGTATTTTTGACAAAAATCCCACAAAAGAGATGCTGTGCATTACATCAGAGAATAAAGGATGTCAATGCCTGATCATTTAGTTAAGGTGCTATTGGCTGGTTATTACACTGTGAAGTCACCATTTTTCTCCTTATAACAGGTAGATATCTTGGGGCGCTCACTGAAATTATGCTAATATTCTGTTTCTCCATAAACTGTAACCCACTGATTTTAGCACCTGTCAGAGATCTTGCCTGTAACAATTATTACTGTATTGTTTCCTTAATGGTGATTTTGTATTTCCTTCATTCCTAATCAATATTTGTCTGCAGGGAAGGCTGTCCCTTCACCTCCATTTACTTATTTACACAATTATGTACTCACATAAGTAGAACTCATGGACATTTATTTAAATCTATGGTTTAAATCTATCAATATAAATTTGTAACTAAAACAGTTTCTGCTTTCACTACCGACAGCTACTTCTTATTGGCACCTGTGTACTACTGATATGCCCAAATTCTTTTTTGAGCACGTCCTTAGTCTCGGCATTCTATGATGTCTCAGGCTCATCTTGTATTCTCCCTGCCTGTCGCCAGAATCAATCTAAGGAGTGCTGGTTCCTTTTATTGGAGAATGATATTCTGAAATAATCCAGAGACTAAGAGTGCACAGTACTACTGGGGTATCACTGTTCTTAGAGTTCTCCCATAAACAGAAGTAGGAAACAAATATATGAATTATTAAGCCAGAAAATGAATATATTTTTATGTATTTTGACAGCACTCACCACTGATATTATGTTAGTCATTCTGGCTATCTGAAGCTCATTCGCTTGAAGATTTCTAAAACAGGCCTTAGATATTAAGTTTATCTGCAGTCTTTATTTGAAAGCCAGTTTGGTTGGAAACATAATCCCTGGGTCACATTTTTGTTGCCTTACTTGTGTTATGGCATTTTATTCTATCATAAAGCATTGCTTTCAAATAGAGGGATGGCAGTCTGATTTTCATTCTGCTGTATGTCACATCGTCTTAAACGAAGCCTTTCTTCTTCAAATCCCAGTAATTTTACTGGAATATGTCTTTCTTTTTTTAAAGATTTTATCTATTTAATTGACAGAGAGAGAGAGAGAGAGAGAGACAGAGAGAGAGGGAACACAAGCAGGGGGAGTGGGAGAGGGAGAAGCAGGCTTCCTGCCGAGCAGGGAGCCCGATGCAGGGCTTGATCCCAGGACCCTGGGATCATGACCTGAGCCGAAGGCAGTTGCTTAACCAACTGAGCCACCCAGGCGCCCCTAGAATATGTCTTGATGTTGGTTGTTCTGGGTTGATTTTCCAAGGTACGCAGTGCCTTTTCAATATGCAGCCTAACAACTTTGTTTCAGGAGGTTTTGTTAAGCACAGACTTCAGTATTTTTGTCTATTCCCTTGCTTTGGTTTTGGTTTTCTTTTTTGTGGACTCTTGTTGGATTTTCTTTCCCATTTTCAACTCCTTATCTCTTTCTGTCAAGTCTTTATCTCTTTCTACATTTCTTTTTGATTAAAAAATATATATAGCTTTCCATTTGCTATTTTGTAAAGGCACTAATCCTTGAGTTTGTTCACTCTGATGTTTCTTCTAGATTTGTGAGAAATCTTGACTCTTCTGAGCTCTACCACCTTTGAAGTTACAGTTTTCACATTTTGTGGGAATGTCTTTAGGATAAGCTTTTATTCTCTGCAGTGATGTTTTTCTGCTTATTTTCTTTTGTTCTTATAATCCTGTGGGATTTACTTTGATCCTTTTTAGTTGCTTATTTTTATGTCAAATAGAGTTTTTCTAATTTCATAGCTCTAGAGCTCCCCATCTGTTATTTTTGTGAGATATTCAAATTTAAAGTGATTTACTTAATGAGATGAATGAACTCTATTCCTCTCTCATAGTTTTATTTGAAGCTTCTTTTTTGCATGCTTAAATTGGATTTAATTTGGATTCTATTCCTAGCAGTTTGGACAAAGCTCAGTGTAGAGTTTATTCTGGAAGGGAGCTTTGCCTGGAGAAGTCTGAGAATTCCTAAGGCCCACAGTACCCCCGAGCCCCTTTAAGACCTTAGTTTCAGGGCGCCTGGGTGGCTCAGTTGGTTAGGCGACTGCCTTCGGCTCAGGTCATGATCCTGGAGTCCCGGGATCGAGTCCCACATCGGGCTCCCTGCTCAGCAGGGAGTCTGCTTCTCCCTCTGACCCTCTTCCCTCTCGTGCTCTCTATCTCTCATTCTCTCTCAGATGAATAAATAAAAAATCTTAAAAAAAAAAAAGACCTTAGTTTCAGATACTGTCCACAGTTTTTAATTTTTGCCATTAATATGTTCCTTTAATGAAGGAATTTGTAGAGACTCAAAAGCCATACCACTGACGTTTTCCAAAAACTGTGAATGGTAACTTTAATTTTTCCTTCTGATTCAATTTCCAACAAACTTAATCAGAATGCCAATAGTTAATCTAATCATAAGATTTCTTTTGCTTTTCTCCTTCCCTCTCCAGTAAGCACATAAGAAGCAACATGGTCTGTGTCCTATTGTTCCTGGCATAAAAATAAAAGAAATGCAAACTTCAATGTATTTTGTCCTTTATCCTAACAATTTAAGGCAGGCCTAATGTAAAGAAGAAATGATGGTGATGATAAAAATAGTACATTTTTTGTTTTTATAAAGGAAACTATTTAAGATATTGTAACAAGGTGACAATAAAACCTGTATTTATCTGCTCTCTCTATACTTTTCTGTAGTGAAACAATATTTAACATGGTAATATAAAAGTAGATTATTTTGTGTCAAGTACAAGGACATTTTAAAACCCATCCATAAGTCTCTAAATTAAATGCCCATATCATATCAAAACATTTCTTTGTAGCTGTAACAATTAGTACCGCTCCCCACCCGCCTCAATAGAAGGTGTTACAAACTCTAATGGCCACAGGAGCCAGGCAAGAAAACATAAATGAGGCATAAGAAAAACATAAAGTTAGAAATATAATTAAATTCTGTTTTTACTGAACACAATATAAACGTATAATGCTGGTGATTATGTTTTAAATTTTAAAAAGCTACTAAAGTTTTGGGGCGCCTGGGTGGCTCAGTTGGTTAAGCGACTGCCTTCAGCTCGAGTCATGATCCTGGAGTCCCAGGATCGAGTCCAGCATCGGGCTCCCTGCTCCCTCTGACCCTCTTCCCTCTTGTGCTCTCTATCTCTCATTCTCTCCCTCTCAAATAAATAAATAAAATCTTTAAAAATAAAAAAAATTAAAAATAAATAAAAATAAGCTACGAAAGTTTTATTATTTTATTTCTTAATTCATTATTCCTTTGATTTGGAATCAGAAACTGGATCACTGTTTCCGGGAACAGGGGCTGGTCATTATGACAGTGTTGGATCTAGTACTTAGCACTGTTATATGCAATACAGAATTTAGCCTTGAGTCATTTAATAGGGAGTTTACTACTATATAATCAGTAAACAGCTGCTGGTGAGCACGAAGTATTAGCAAACACTGACAGAATTTTGTATACAGGGAATCTACTCTCAGGATTTTCACATAATTTTTATAATTGAATGCCATCATTATTTAGTTTTCAGTACTATACTAGTAAACTTTGGTTTACGTTACTTTAGAAAGGCAAACTGAACAATATTAATTTTCCTTTTTGTTTTTAAGATTTTATTTATTTATTTGACATAGCGAGAGAGGGAACACAAGCAGGGAGAGTGGGAGAGGGAGAAGCAGGCTTCCCGCCGAGCAGGGAGCCCAACGCAGGGCTCGATTCCCGGACCCCGGGATCATGACCTGAGCTGAAGGCAGATGCCTAACGACTGAGCCACCCAGGCGCCCCTTAATTTTCCTTCTTAAGTTTGAAGTCAGAGGGGCGCCTGGGTGGCTCAGTCGTTAAGCGTCTGCCTTCAGCTCAGGTCATGATCCCGGGGTCCTGGGATCGAGCCCCGTGTCGGGCTCCTTGCGTCGGGCTCCCTGCTCGGTGCGAAGCCTTCCTCTCCTTCCTCCACTCCCCCTGCTTGTGTTCCCTCTCTCGCTGTCTCTCTCTCTGTCAAATAAATAAATAAAATCTTAAAAAAAAAAATTTGAAGTCAGAGAAACTATTTCAGAATTCAGGCCATCATTTCCATTTCTGAATACCAACTACAGTGTAGGAAAGTGGGCCAGATTATTCTGTATTTACTACATTTCCTATTGAATCAAGTTCATGAAAAACGAGTGAATCAACTAATATAATTATAATATCCAAACTGTCTCAATTTTATTGCCAACCTGAGTCTTTGAGAAAATATTAGTTGATAAGGTGTAGATTTTTTTTCTATGTATATGGTATTAAAAAGTCACAATCCACCCCCACCAAGGCTTCTTAGCACCACATCATGGCTAAGCCATCTATGAGCCACAGGCGTCCCAAGACATAGCACTTTTAAAGACAAAAGAACAAAACTTCACTGTGTCATTATATGGGTGTTTCTTCGTGTAAAAAAGTTAAAAGTGAAGTATGTCACAGTCATGGTAATTAATCTTTTGAACTGGATAAGTTCTTAGAGCCTGATTCATAGGTGAATCAATTTTTTGTGTAGTGAATGAACTATACAATACAATATTTTTCTGTACTATGAGGCTTGATGATCTGCAGTGCCCACCAGGAGTTTTCTTCAGTTCAGCTAAGCATTCAGACTCACAAGACTACTACAGATCACACTTGGCATGAGTCTACTAAGAGCCTGCCAACAGGAGTTGGCGCTTGTAAACAGGTATAGGCTTTGCCGCAGTTATACAGCAGGTCATATGGTCATCCAAGAGCTATCTTCTCCCATCTGACTTCAGAAGCAAGTATCAGATTCACACTGAATACGTATGGGAACTGCTTTGTCTTAAAAGCCTCATGTTCTGGGGCGCCTGGGTAGCTCAGTCAAGTGTCTGCGTTCGGCTCAAGTCACGATCCCAGTGTCCTGGGGTTGAGCCCCTCATCAGGCTCCTTGCTCAGCGGGGAGTCTGCTTCTCCCTCCCCCTGCCACTTCCCCTGCTTGTGCACTCTCTCTCTCTCTCAAATAAATAAATAAAATCTTAAAAAAAAAAAAAAGCTATGTCTTTACAAAATGTCATCATCTCAAATTTAAGCTTTGTGTCAGATATTATGATCACAATAGCCACAGGAGGATCACATCTAGGTAACTTTTTCTAAGTATGACCTGTGTACATTATTTTTTTTAAGATTTTATTTTTAAGTAATTGCTACATCCAACATGGGGATCAAACCCACAACCCCAAGATCAAAAGTCGCATGCTCCACCAACTGAGCCAGCCCAGTGCCCCTACATTTGTATTTAAAAATTTCCCCTCAATTCACAAAAAAGCCATCTCCTAAAGTTGGGGTTTATTACAGAACCCTATCCAAATTAGCTCTTGTCATTTAGAAAGATTAGTCGATGCTACAATGCTACAAATAAATCACTACGGGTAATCTTATTATCTGTGCTTTCATCAGCTACAATACAAAACACAACAAATGACTTCACTTCTTGTCCTTTTGTTCCTAATCATCTATTCACTATGAGCAAGAGCATTTGCAATTGCACTTACGTATATAAATGCTCAGTCGAGTTGGGACACATTTTTTGCTGGACCCAAACTCAACATTTAAAAAAAAAAAAGCTTTTGATGCACATGTAGTATTTTCTTAAAAATCTGTAACTGCTCATCAACCACTGAGTAATATATGGAATCGCTCAATCACTATATTGTATACCTGAAACTAATGTAACACTGTATGTTTAAGTACATTGGAATTCAAAGAAAAGAAAAAAATATATATATATAACTGCTCATCTTAGCATTAAGCAACAAATCTTAAAATTGCAGTTCTCCCCTTATCCCTCCTCATTTCTCTATCAGGTATCTTTTCCATTACCCATATTACTATGGGACTGTTTCATAATACTGCATGTATGGACTGAATTATTTCCCCCTTAAATTCATGTTAGGGGCGCCTGGGTGGCTCAGTCGGTTAAGCGTCTGCCTTCGGCTCAGGTCATGACCCCAGGGTCCTGGGATCGGGCCCCGCAACGGGCTCCCTGCTCAGCGGGAAGCCTGCTTCTCCCTCTCCCACTCCCCCTGCTTGTGTTCCCTCTCTTGCTGTGTCTCTCTGTCAAATAAATAAAAATAAAAATAAAAATCTTAAAAAAAAAAAATTCATGTTAAAGCCCCCATCCCCAATGTGACTGTATTTGGAGATAGGGCTCTTAGTGAGGTAATTATTGTTAAATGATATAAAAAAGGTAGAGCCCTAATCCAATAGAGCTGGTGCCCTTATAAGAAAAGGAAAAATACCAGATCACTCTCTCACCACACACACAAATAGAAGAGGCCATGTGAGGCAGAGAGAAGGCAGCCATTTGTAAGCCAGGAAGGAAGCCTTCACCAGAACCTGAGTCTGCCGGCACCCCAATCTGGGACTTCTAGCCTCTAAAACTGGGGGAAAATAAATTTCTGCTGTTTAAGTCACCAAGCCTGTCATCTTGTTATGGCAGACAGGGCAGGCTAAGATACTACATTAAGTTGTATTATTTTGCCATGTTGAATTTAAGCTTTATATCAGGTATCATGTTAGTAACGGCCACAAGAGAATCATCTGTAGCTTACTTTACCTATTATAACTGCAGGAATATCCTTCACTGCTGCCAACAAGTCGCCTCTCCCATTTTCCTTTCTCTTGTTTTTTCAATATTTGATAGACACATGAATATAATAATTTTTTTTTACTTTATATCATAAGAAAAAAAATGTAAGTACTAGGCTAAGCAACTGAGATTAAGCCCAATTTTAGCGGACACAGAGAGGCCTAAGGTAAACTGGAGAATGCAAATTCTAAGGAAAGTCAAACATTACTCAGGTATAGCTCACTGTTGAGAGGCAAAAACAATGCTCCATTGTTACCAGCTCTTCTAATTTCCAATTTTAAATGTTCAGAGCAAATTCAAATTAAAAAAAAAACACACACATGTGAAAACTTGTTCCCACAAAAATCTGTATATGAATATTCATGATGGCATTATTAATAATAGCCAAAAAGTGGAAACAACTCAAATGTCCATCACCTCATGAATGAATTAACAAAATGTGGTATATCTATACAAGGAAATATTATTCAGTCATAGGGGTAGGTAAAAAGCGGCAAGTGACTGCTTAACTGTTACAGGGTTTCTTCATGGGGTGATGGAAATGTTCTATAATTAGATGGTGGTGATGGTTGCACAACATTGTGAATATACAAAAAAATCACTGAATGGTACACTTTAAAATGCTGACTTTCACCTTAATTAAAAACAAAACAAAACAAAAAACAAAACAGCACTGTACAAACCAAAATAAACACGTTTTCAGGCCAAACTGGGTTTGCAAGCTGCCAATCTACAATTTCTATTCTCTATTAAAGATTCTCAAGTGATATTCTTTACCCATTCTACATACAGGCAGAAGTGTATGATGCAAAAGCTATCAAAAGGAAAGTCTTTTTCCAATTAGCAGAAAAAACTAAAGGTTAGGATTTCTTCAACTTTGTTTTTCCCCATATGAGTTCTTTTTATCTTTCTGGTCCCTTTCAAATTAGAATATAGTATCTAACATGGAGTGAAAATATATATTAAACTTTATGGTATCCTAGAAGAATAGTAACTTTTAGGTATAGTATACCACCAGACAAGATATCCTGGGTCTTAGACAGAGAAGGGCTTAAGTTATACCTAACACTCACTCGCTTTGAAATCTATTGTCTATCCCACAATCTGAGAAGAACAACTCAGCAAGTATTTGAGAGCTTCAAGCTTGGTAGTATGACTGACCCTAATATAAGTGGGGAAAAAATAGTATTTAAGTGCTAGAAGGACTTAGAAAAAGGATCAAGATTCTGAGATTCCAGATGGCCCTGAAAAACTAGAATTCCCAGAGTAGAGGAAAAGTATCTCAGGGAGATAAAAGCATGATAAGGACACAGAAGGAATGCCCAAGACACAAGGAGAAAATAAAGGCATCTAGATAATCCGGAACCAGTGATCATGTAAAAAACTAGTGGGATGGTGATTAACATAGCATAATAAAAAAACAAAACAAAACAAAAACAAGAAAACCAAACAAAAAAAACTAGTGGGAGATAATACTAGAAACATCGTTTGACGCCAGACTGTGAGATTCTGAATGCCAGTTTAAGAAATTCAGACTTTTTCAAAGATAATTTCAATAACCTTTGAAATAAAAAACCGATTTAATTACTCAGTTAGTGAATGTTTTAAGACGTATGATGCCATCTTTGGATCTTTTCTTTGCCTACTTTTATATGTAATGCATTTCTTCTTGGCACTTATTAAAAAAAAACTTACTAAGGTTGGATACAAAGCATGGCAATTCAACTAACAATTAAAGAAAAATCTATTTTAGTTGCAAAAATAAGAGTAGCTGTTTTATTCTTACCCCCGTTCCTGTTTATTTTTTGTCTTACTGATGTCTAATTTCCAAATATCCCCGCTCTCCCTCCTCTCCCTACCCAAGGGCAATGTTTATTTACATCTGCAAGTAATAAAAATGACAAGCCAGAATCCCATTTCTTTGGTCTTGCTTGGAACAGAACACAATAACTACACAGAAGAGGAGTGAATAAGAGATGGGGCTTTAGGGGCCAAATAAAACTGTCGACTCCCACAAATTATGTGTTTCTGCAGCATCTAAAGTACACAAACCCCAGAGAAAGACCAAAGACTGCCCAGGTGTGAACACTGGGTATGCCACTAACAGGCTGTGTGACCCTGGGAAAGTCACTGAAACCTCTCCTTGTCTCCCTTCTCACATCTGGGAAAAAAAAAACCCAAAACCCCACAAAAAAACTGAAATACTAATGTCATACTTAACAGAGTGGTTGTGAAGACTGTATGACTTAACACATGTAAAGCGCTGAGCACAGTACTTGGCACATGATCAATGATATGTGTCAGCTATTTTATCCACTTTAGTGTAAGCTTCACAAAAGCCAAGGATTTGTCTTTGTTTACTGAAGTCTCATGTCTAAAATGGTGCTTAACACATAGTAGGTGTACAGTAAGTATTTCCTGAATGAATAAGCACATTTTGCCATTAGAGTAAGAGAGACAGAAGAGACACTGTTTAAAAGAGAAAGGAAAAAACCAAAAAAGGTTAAATGTCTTGCTCCTCCTCCTGCGCTGCTTTTTAAAGAGATGTCCTCCCCCACAGACTCTCTCTTAACTGCGCTGAGTGTTAAAATATCAGCATTCAGACATCAGAAACAGCTGTCTGAAAGACTTTGCTGTATTTAAATAAATACAAGGTTAGGAGAAAACTGCCCCGTAACCTTGCTATCCAAAGTGTGGTTCTCTGACCGGCAGCATCAGCATCACCTAGGTCCTTGGTAACTAAAATGGCAAATCATCAGCTTCACACAAGACCAATTCAATCAGCGTCTGCATTGTAAAAAAGATCACCAGGTAAACAGCATGCATATTACAATTTGAGAAGTACCACCCTAGACCACTGTAGTTGAAGAGTATAGGTGATAACAAGGACCAGGGTTCAAATCTAGACTCTGACACTTTATTATCTATAGGACCTAGGGCAAGTTTATAAACTTCCCAATTCCCTCATCTATAAAACTGAAACAATAATAACAGCAGTTCCCTCAAAGAGCTGCTATGATGACTGAATGGAAATGCACGTGCAGTACTTGGTGGACTGCAAAGTAACATGACTAGGGGGAATGTAAAATGGCACTGCAGCTGTGAAAAACAGTATGGCAGATCCTCAAGCTACCATATGATCCAGCAATTCCACTTCTAGGTATATATCCAAAAGAGGTGAAAGCAGTGACTCAAACAGCTATTTGTACACCCGTGTTCCTAGCAGCAGTATTCACAAGAACCAAAAGGTGAAAGAAAGCCAACTGTCCACAAACAGATGAATAAACAAAATGTGATACTCACATACAATGGAATATTATTCAGCCTGTCATTATGCTCAGTGAAATTAGCCAGTCACAAATGAACAAATATTCTATGATTTCTTGGACAGAACACCCCAAGAGTTAGGCAAACTCACAGAGATAGAAAGCAGAATATTGGATGCCAGGGGCTGGGGGGATGGTGCAGGGGTAAATGGGGAGTCACTATTTAAAGGGGAGAGTTTCAGATGGCAAAGATGATTCTGGAGATGGATAGTGTTGACAGATGCCCAACAATGTAAATGCACTTAATGCCACAGAACTGTATACTTAAAAATGGTTAAAATGATAAAGTTTCTTACACATATTTTACTACAATAATAAAGGAATTCACTAAGTATCTCTGCATTCTTAAAATTAGTAAAAAATACGCTGTGATGATCTGAACTTTTTTATTTAAATTTTGTAAATGTACAATATAAAAGAGGAAAAGTACTCAATGGCTTTTTGCTTCTTATTTTTCATTAAGGAAAAGAAAAATCAACCTCCCTCTACAGGAAGACTTCCAATTTTTCAAACTGAAAGAATTCTAATTAGTATAGTTGGAAGTGGGAGTGGAAGAAGAAAGAAGAAATTACAAAACAAAGCAAAACAAAACACACAAAAAAAACCTTGTTTAGGTGCTTCTTCCTCCTTTTTAGTCTCCTCATCCTCTAAGCTGGGACTTTCCCGGGAAGAGTTGTCCTGTTGGCTAGAGTTTTTCAGTAGCACAGGATCAATCTGTGCTTTCAGGAGGGCAAGAGTCTCAGCCAACTCGTTTCGATTTCTAAATAAGGGAAAAAACAAAACAGCATAAAAATCTTAATTCTGTTCTAAAGAGCTTTCAGACTAATACCTATTAGAAATTAAAATTTAAAAAAGAAAAACACAATTAAGAACATCCAAAACACTGGTACACCTCATCTTAATTAACCTTGAATCTAACCATTAGGAATGAAAGTATATGAAAATATATTATTTTCCAAAAAGGAAGGAATCTATACTCTCTATTGACTAAAATGGCAATGCAAATCTCTTTGGCTGGAAAGAACAGTAGGAACAAAATTAAACAAAAATCAGAGTTAGATAATTTTTAAAAGTCCTATGCAATCTCTAAAGAGTACAAAAGCAATGTAAAATTTCCTTGAAGAAGCATTTTTTTAAACAAAAATGATTCATTTTCTTGATACATTTGTAAATAAGGACTCTGTTCTACCTAGAGAAAGAATAATATTTGATACTGTTATAAAATTATGATCCAGGTCTTTCTGAGTAATTACAACAAAGTCAGCTCTTATAACACAGTTCAAAAACCTAAGAATCTAGGAATCTGAATGTTGTTCTATCAATTACAGCTTACAACTACAGGAAGGGAATTCAACTTGAATCAAAAATACAAGAAAATCCCAAATAAATAAGATTTAACTTATCAATTCTCTATTTTTAATACCCAGACCAGAGCTCTGATAGATGGTTGATTTAGATGCCACCTACAAACAAGAAAGCTCACTTGGCTATTTCACCTTCTCAGATAAGTGATGTGTAACAGTGAAGAGAAAAAGGAAACCCTGGATTAAGATAGAAAAGTCAGTGTTAGATCTGCCACTGAGTTAATTAATCAACACCATAATCTTCCCATCTGTGTTGTCAAAACACTGTGTATGCACCTCTAATCCTATGTAGTTCCTATTCAGGAACTTCTGTTTGGGGGCGCCTGGGTGGCTCAGTCGGTTAAGTGTCTGCCTTCGGCTCAGGTCGTGGGATCGAGCCCCGCATCGGGCTCCCTGCTCAGCGGGAGGCCTGCTTCTCCCTCTCCCACTCCCCCTGCTTGTGTTCCCTCTCTCGCTGTCTCTCTGTGTCAAATAAATAAATAAAATCTTAAAAAAAAAAAAAAAGAAATGACTTCTGTTCTTATCTGTCATGCCACAAACGTCCTCTACCCTGTCCCCTGCCACCTCCATCCCAGCTCAACTCTGGTGATTGCAGGGACACTGCCTTATGAAGTAGGCTCTTAAGTAAGGAAACATTTAATGAATAAATAGAATTCCTGTTCCTAACCTAGATGGCTATGTGCCTCTGGACAAGTCCTCTATCTTCACTAGGCTTCAGCTTCCTTATCTATAAAAGACAGGATTCACTCGAATGTTATTAAAATGGCCTCCTAAGGAAAACAATACTTTTCAGTAATTAAAATGACAATCATTTTGCCATTATGTATGGGAATGAGCACACAGGTTTATACGTATTATTAATATTGTGTATGAGAATGAATTCATAGGTTACACATATTACAAATAAAATGAGGTTTTAGAATTTTATTCATCTAATAGTAGGTCAGATTAAGACCTTTCAGAATCCTCTTCGGCACTGCCTCCACTTCACAAAAAATAACAGTAAAACTTAGATACATTAAAAAAATTTATTTTTGGGATGCCTGGGTGGCTCAGTCAGTTAAGCATCTGCCTTCAGCTCAGATTGAGCCTGCTTCTCCCTCTGCCTGCAGCTCCCCCTGCGACAAATAAAATCTTTTAAAAAAATTTATTTTTGGCAAAGTTCCTATTTCCTAACTTCATTACACCAACCTGCTTCTAACCTAAGGCTCTCCCTACTTAATGTTATTACTTCTCTTAGTACACTAAGAATTCCATATGTAAAAAGTGCCTCAACCTTCTTGTTATTTTTTGAAGTCATTCTGGGAACTGAATATATTTAAATTGCTCACTATACCTATTTTAAAAAGCTTCAAAGCATTAGAAGAGAACCAATACTGCTACAAAATCCATGTCAATTACTGGACTAAGAAACAACGGAATTTAGCAGAAAAATTTACTGAAGAACTCCCTAAAAAGCTAATAACCTGGCGACTGTGTCAAAATGCAAGCTTCATGTAGTCATATATTATATGAAAACAGAAAACTATCCATCTTTGGAATTCTATTTTGATCTAATAATGAGATTTGGTATGCGAATTATTTTTAAAAATCCCAAATTTGAACTAGTCAGAGGGGATTTTTATAAACATATATTCAAATTATACCCAAAATTCTTACCACTATCCATAGGAACTCTGAAAATAGACTATGGACGCTAACAATTCAGTGTTCTGCTCTCTCTCCCTCCAATGCTGGCTTTGTTTGCTCTAAAACATTTATTCACTCAGGTGTATTAGATATATCCCTCCAAAATACCATGCTCTCTCAGGATGTCAGGTGTCTGCACTTCTGCTGTTAGACTGGAATGTGTTCCTCATGGCTACCCCAACTATCCTTTCTAAAATAAGCATAGGATGAATAAACAACTGTGGTATATCCTACAAGTCAATATTATTTAGCCATAAAAAAGAACAAAGTACTGATTTAACTACATAAATGAACCTTGAAATGACTGTGCTCTCCAAAAGAAGCCAGACACAATGGGCACATATTGTATGATTCTGTTTATGAAATGTCTGGAATAGGCAAATTATAGAAACAGAAAGCAGACTGGCAGATGCCACTGGCTGAGTAAAGGGAGAATGGTGATTAAAACTGCTAATGTGGTATGTGGTACAGGATTTCTTTATGGGGTGAGGAAAATGTCCTGGAATTTGATAGCAGTGGTAGCTGCACAACTTTGTGAACATATTAAAAACCACTGAACTGTATTAAAAACAAAAATGAGGGGTGCCTGGATGGCTCAGTCAGCTGGGCGCCCAACTCTTGGTTTCAGCTCAGGTCATAGTCTCAGGGTGGTGAGATGGAGCCCCGCATTGGGCTCCACGCTCAGCAGGGAGTCTGAGATTCTCCCTCTCCTCCTCCCCACTCCCTCACCCACTGGTGTGTGCATGTGCACACTCTCTCTCTCCTGAAATAAATAAATACATCTTAAAAAAACAAAAATGACGGTGGCTTGGACAAGATTATAGCTATGAAGGGGATGAGGAATGATCACACTGGATACACTTTGCATAGAGCTGTTTGGATTTGCTGAGTGGATGCGAAGTGAGAGAAAAAGAAAAGTCAAGAATGTGCCCCCAAGTTTTAGATCCAAGCAGGTGAAAGGATGTGACTATTAACTGAGATGGGACAAATATGTTGAGTAGAAAGGTTAGAAGGTCAGATTAACAAGGAGACTGACTGACTTTGACTAAACAGATTCTAAACTCTTGTGTTTCACTATCTGTACCTAAGTTTAATTCAGACTTCGGTGAAACGGAGCATATCATCCTAATTATTATATTGTGGAATATGATTTTCTTTCCTAGTCTAAGGGTTGTTCAGAGTTAAGACTTAGTGGTAGGGATTAATCCTCAAAGAAGCAATTGAGCTGATAGTACAATACCATAACAAAACAAAACAAAAAAACAGACAAAAACAAGTCCAAGCACAGGCATCATCCTCTGCCAAGTATGGGTTAGGTACTGGGTCCTAAACAGCACACCCGAATGATTTCCATCACAGATCACATTTAGGACCCTTTATTATCATTTACTACTTCCCTCTTTCTCCCGCAATTTGGAACTCCTTAAGAAACTGCATCAAGTGTCTGCATTTCCAGAGCACGGTACAGTGTGAATATAACAATTCTTTTTTTTTTTAAGATTTTATTTATTTGACAGAGAGAGACACAGCAAGAGAGGGAACATAAGCACTGGAGTGGGAGAAGGAGAAGCAGGCTTCCCGCTGAGCAGGGAGCCAGATTCAGGGCAGGATCCCAGGACCCTGAGATCATGACCTGAGCTGAAGGCAGACGCTTAACCGACTGAGTCACCCAGGTACCCCTGAATATGGCAATTCTTTGTAAGTATTATAGTATATAATACTTTTACATCTTTTTTCATTTGATTCCAAATTAATGAGGTGACACAATAGGGAAGATAATGGAGAGTGACAGTATTTCTTATGGGGGCCAAGAACCTGAAGGAAGACAGACATTAATGAGTAATATCAACAGTATTAGTATCAATAACAGAAGTTAACATTAGTAATTACTATGTTCCAGGCACTACTCCAAGCACTTTACATGAACTAGTTCATATAATCCCAATATAACCTGACTAAAAAGGTACTAGTATTACCCCCCATTTTATAGAGGAGGAAAGTGAGGACATTGCAGAGAGGTACAGTAATTTACCTAAGGTCACAGTTAGTACAGATGAAAGGCAGAACTGAATTACAGTCTGACTTCCAAGATCATCTTCTCAATCACTGTGCTATACTAGGAGCATATGGTTTAGAAATGTCTTTGACAGTTTGTCAATTTGGATACATGAAAACTCGACACACTGTTTAGAATTTGGCTTTTTGAAAATGATTGTCAAATCATTACAATTCTTAAAACATTTTTATTGAGGTATAATTTACATACTTTGAAATGAAAGTTCATCATTTTTGACATTTTGGTTGCTTTCAAGTTTTGGCAAGTATGAAAAAAGCTGCCATAAACATTTGTGTGCAGGTTTTTGTGTGGACGTAACTCTTTAACTCCTTTGGGCAAATACCAAGGAGTATTTGGTTGCTGAATCATATGGTGTTTAATTTTATAAGAAACCATCAAACTGTATTCCAAAATGGCTATACCATTTTGCATTTCCACCAGCAATGGTTGAGAGTTTCTGTTGCTCCACATCCTTGTCTGCATTTGCTGTTGTCAGTGTTCTGGATTTGGCCATTCTAATAGGCGTACAGTAGTATCTCATTTTAATTTACCTTTCACTGATGATATATGATGTGGACCACATGAAAAGTATAATTTGTACAGATATACAAATATATGTGTGTATTTTCCATCTGTATATCTTCATTGGTAACATGTTTTAGGGTCTTTGGTCCATTTTTAAATCAGGTTGTTTTCTTTTTTTTTGAAGATTTATTTATTTTAGAGAGAGTGCGAACAGGGAGAGGAGCAGAGAGAGAGGGAGAAGGGAAGCAGACTTCCCGCTGAGCAGGAAGCCCAAGGTGGGCCCAACCCCAAGACCCAAAGATCATGACCTGAGCTGAAACCAAGAGTTGGATGCTCAACCAAATGAGCCACCCAGGTGTCCCTTAAATCAGGTTGTTTTCTTATTGTTGAGTTTTAAGAGTTCTGTGTATATTTTGGATAATAGGCCTTTATCAAATACATCTTTGGTAAATATTTTCATGGATTGTGCCTTTGGTGCTTTACCAAAGAAGTTATTGCCAAACCTTCTGTGTTATCTTCTTGGAGTTCCATAGTTTTGCATTTTCTAAGAAGGTTTATAATTAATTTTGAGTTAATTCCTGTTAAGAGTGTAACGTCTGTGTCTAGATTCATTGTTCTGCATATGGATATCCTTTTTTTCCAGCATCATTATCTTTTCTGCACTGTATTGCCTTTGCTCCTTCATATGGGTCTATTTCAAGGCTCCTTATTCTGCTACACTATATATTTCTCTAGTCTTTTTGTGTGTGTTTGTGTGTGTGTGTGTGTGTGTGTGTGTGTGTGTGTGTGTTAGGAATCTCTACGCCCAACATGGGGCTCAAACTCACAACCCTAAGATCGAGAGTCACATGCTTCACTGACTGAGTCAGCCAGGTGTCCCTATATCTGTCTCTTCTTTTCACCAATACCACACTGTCTTAATTACTGTAGCTTTATATAGGTTGTGAAGTCCGTGTCAGTCTTCTTAGTTTTTCTTCAATATTGTGCTATTCTGGGCTTTTTGCCTTTACATATAAATTTTAAAATAAGTTTGTCAATATCCACAAAATAACGTGCAGGGGTTTTGATTATAATTGCACTAAATCTACAGATTTTAAGTTGGGAAGAAGTGACATCTGGACAATATTAAGTGTTCTATCCACAAATATGGAACATCTCTCCGTTTATTTAGTTCCTCTTGGGTTATTTCATCAGAGTTTTGTATTTTTCCTCAGATAGATTTGTTAATATTTTATCAGATTTATACCTAAGTATTTCAATTTTGGGGAAGATAATATAATTGGTATATTGTGTTTTACATTTCAGATTCCACATGCTCACTGATGATATATAGGAGACATTTGTGTATTAACCACATCTCCTGCCACCCTGCTATAATCGCTTATAAATTCCAGGAATGTTTTTTTGTTAACGCTTCCAGATTTTCTACATAGATGATCATCATGTTATGTGCACATAAAGAGAGTTTTTTTTCCTTCCCAATCTCTATCTCTTACTCCCTTTACTTCTCTTAGTACATTAGCTAGGACTTCAAGTATGATGTTGAAAAGGAATTTTTGAGGATTTTTACATCTATGTTCATGAGAGATATTGGTCTAAAGTTTTCCTATCTTGTAATGTCTTTGTCTCATTTTGTTATTAGGGTAATGTTGGTCTTATAAGATGAGTTAGGAATTATCCCTTCTCATATCTTCTGAAAGAGATTCGAGAGAATTGGTATAATTCCTTCCTTAAATGATGGTGGAATTCACTAGTGAACCCATCTGGGCTTGGTGCTTTCTGTTTTAGGTTATTAACTATTGATGCAATTTCTTTAACAGATAGAGACCTGTTCATATTTGTCTGTTTCTCCTGGTGAGAATTTTGGCAGATTATGTCTTTCAAGGAATTGGTCCATTTCATCCAGGTTACCAATTTGTGGGCATGGAGTTATTCATGGTATTCCTTAATTATCCTTTTGATGTTCATGGGATTTGTAGTGATGTCCTGTTTTTCATTTCTGACATCACTAATTTGTGTCCACTCTCTTTTTTTCTTAGTTAGCCTGGCTAGTGGCTTATCAATCTTACTGATCTTTTCAAAGAATCAGCCTTTGCTTTATATGAGAAGTTTCTTCTAAGTATTATTTTCACTGAAAATTTTTAACCATAAATTTGGTATGTTATATTTTCATTTTCATTTAACTGAAAATAATTTAAACATTTTGTCTTGAGATTTCTTCTTTGACCCAAGTGCTATGTGGAAGTGTATTACCTAATATCTAAATATGTGGGGATTTTAAAGATCTCTTCCTACAACTGATTTCTAGTTTAATTCCATTTTGTGGTCTGAGAGCAAACACTGTATATTGTCTAGGTATTAAATTGTCAGAAGATCAAATATAGAAAATTCCTTTTTTATGGATCTCTATTTTTAGAAAAATACTTCATTTGATTTTTAAGTTGCAAAGTTCACATTTTAAAATTTATCAATCATTTAAAAAGACTGACTTACAGCTTAAAAAAAAAAAAAACCCAGAATTCTAAAGACCAGATAACTTTTGTCACATAATCTTCTTTTGAGAGTCAGGCAGAAACATGTTTCCAACACCAGAGATCTCCAAGAAAATTAGCATTACTTTAAAGAAATGAAGAGAAGCAGATTTTTCATTTCACTAGTAAAAAACAATATTCACCAATGAAGAAAAATATTGAAGTATAATATATTAAATAAAAAAGTCAAAATTCTATTTGCTTTACTTGCTCTTCACTTATTATCTCAGTTTCTAAGGGAATTTCTTGCTAAAAAGAGTACTGCCTCCTTAAACACCCTACTCCTACAAGTTTAGAAAATGCTTTTAATATCATCTATCAGTTTTAAAACAATAATTTCTCTGCAATATAAAAAAGCAAATGTTCTCACTTCTCTAAGCTCAGTTCTACTTTCCCATAATTTGTATCCACTGATGCTGGCTCAGTGCTTGAGAGAAATACTCTTAAGAGAAATACTCTTACACAAATCAATCCTTTAAATGTTTAAAGATAGGTCTATCTCCCTAAATTTCTGCTGGATCAAATATTTTCAGCTCATTCAATCATCTTCTTTGTGGTTCTTCACATAAAGGACTTATTCTACTAATGTTCTTCTTAGAGTCTGGCATCCGAATCTAAATACCAGACTCCAGGAAGGATGTCATCTGGGCCAAGTAGGATAATGTTGTACACATTATTTGGGGTACATAATGTATTTTAATGACAACTAAGATGATAATTTTGGCGACAGGCAAGAATAACACGTCGCCAAAAATAACACAATGCTTTTCACATTCAACATTCACAAAAATAAGAGACTTTTATGGACAAGACAGTTCACCACATTTGTCAAAAGTAGTACTATTGCGTCAATTTAAAGGTAACTGAAATGCCATGTCACAGAACATGTCAAGTATATGAAGCATAAACAGACCAAACTGAGAATTTGTGGAAAACAATGGTATTTCCCCAGAAAATATACATATTAAATAAAACTAAGAGCTACTATTTACAATAAAAGGGATTTCCACAGGTGCTTGAAGCTCATCTACAGATCCGAGAGCTGTACTATACTCACTAGTATAACCACAATTGCTCAGCATAGTGCTTAATTACACAAGTCGCTATACAATATAAATGTATATATTCCTCACAATAATTTTACTATCATCCTCATCTTAAAGTGCAGGAAAGAGAATATCAAACAAATTAAGCAATCTGCCTTCAGATGGTAAACAGAGGAACCCAGATTTAAGCACAGTTAACTTTAAACACATCACCTCAACACTTCTCTCACATCATGCATTAGGGTATGATCTAATTAAAACACTGTACATTAGAAATTGTTTTAAGCATTATGACTCATCAGCAATAATTATAATTATTTTTCTCTATCATATTTTCTTCATCTACAAAGTAGGAGAGAATATCGCTTAAACAACTATGCAAGGTTGATACAGGAAATAGTAGAAGTGGTAAGACATCATGAATAGAACTTCATTCAATGTAAGAATTCATAGGGAGAGATGGTAAGTGAATTTCATTTCAGGACTACTTTGCTAATTTAGTACATTAACTATATGGAGAACCACATTATAATATGATTAAAGGGTGCTTATAAAACACTCCCCTATAAACTCATTCGATTCACATTTATTCTCTTTTTTAAAAGATTTTATTATTTGAGAGCGAGAGAGAGAGTGCACAAGCAGGGGGAGGGGCAAAGGGAGAGGGAAAAGCAGACTCCCCACTGAGCAGGGAACCCCACATGGGGCTCGATCCCCATCATGACCCGAGCCGAAGGCAGACACTTAACCGACTGAGCCACCCAGGCACCCCTCATATTTATTAAGGCATGAAAGTTGAGCTTCCCTGACACAAACAAATATTCACATTTCCAGATTATTTCTTTAAAACATTAATAATCACTAACACAAATCTGCTAAAACTGAAAATGAGCAAAATCAGAGGTTAAGTTGAAGTCAAGGAGTTTTTCATAAGCCAGTTATATACTCACTAGTTTTCCCTATTTTAGTTATAGATTTATTTATAGATCCTAATCATTTCAAAATTAATATAAACTGTGGGTATTAATGAAATAAATTCTAAATAATTACATGGCAAAAATAGAAAATTAAGACACAGAGATTCTTCTTTTTAAGATTTATTTATTTGAAAGAGAGAGAGAGCATACAAGAGCGTGGGGGGGGGGAGCGGACAGAGAGATAGAGATTTCTCCAGCAGACTCCCTGCTGAGCGAGGAGGTGAAGGCAGGGCTCGATTCCATGACCCCAAGATCATGACCTGAGCTGAAATCTAGAGTCAGAGGCTTAACCAAATGAGCCAACCAGGTGCCCCAGAGACACAACGATTCTGAATAATGATGCTAGTGTCACTTAATGATTAAAAAATAAAGTTTTATTTTAAGGTTTTACATGAAGTGTTTCTGCTCAAATGTATCTATCAATACAAATAAGAGGGGCTGGCTCAGTTGGTAGAATATGCGACTCTTGATGTCAGGGTTGTGGGTTTGAGCCCCAGTTGGGTGCAGAGATTACTTAAAACTAAAACTAAAAATAAAAAAACAAAAAAAACAAATAAGTAACCAAGATTTTTTTTTTTAAAAAAGGACTATGTCAAAAAAGGGCACAATATTCCTCATATTTCTTCAGAACCCTAGTAAAGAAATATACGCACAGTAAAGATTAAAAAATATATTAAAGTGCCAAAATGAACTGGCCAAATTAAAACAATTAGAAATAAATAAATAATACCTAATAGAAAACTGTAGCTAGATAAGAACCAAACAATGCTTGTCTTGTATTTCTAATGATGGGTTTTTCTGTGCATATTATTGGTGCATTACTATTTGTCAGATTCCAGCTTCCTGAAGTATAAGGTACATGTGCTGATATGGACCACCATGCTAAATTTATTTATTTGTTTGAGAAATAATTAAGTGCCCACTATGGGTATTGTGCTGGGCACTAGGCTAGGTCCTGGCAATTCTCCAACCCCACAAAAAAAGGACTACCCTAGCCTCAGGGATTATATTCTTGTAGAGAAGAGATTAAAAAACACACAAATAAATGTGAAAAGATGCCAATAAAAGATACCTGACAATGCATTTCCATGAAGAGCCATCTTGATCATCCTGTTCTTCTATGTACATTCTGACATTGTGATCTTGATCCAACTGGTACCAGTACATGAGGCCATCTTTGTCTCGGCCAATTGGTTGGAGACGCATGGTATCAGCATCCTCCTCATTGATAATGTTCTTGAATTTGAGATTGTCATCAAACTGACACTCGCAGAGGTACTGGAAAATAGTCATAACATGGCTTAAAATAACCCATAAATGTTTCTCTATCATGTAAATGTGGTATGTTTAACCATAAAACTGATTCAGGGATGGGAGCAGAAAAAATATGTGTAGCTTATCCATCTTTCACTATCCTCTCCCCACTTTTGTACAACCTGATTTAGAATAAGCAATTTAAAAAGACATTATTTCAAGTTAACACTTTAATATTACTTAAATTTACAGGTTTAATATTATCAATGACACAAAAATCATATTATATTTCAAAAGCACTGTGTACTAGTCTCCCAAATTTTCTTATGTAGAAAATTTTCAATGATTCGATTAAAGCTTTTAGATGACATTATTCTTGAAAAGACTATTGGTGAATTTATTAAAATAATTGTAAAAGACAATAAATTCATTACCTTTAGGAGTGCTAGTTTGCATTCAACACTCATTTCAAGATAGCCCTTCTTCTCCATCTCCCATGCCCAGGTGCTATTAAACTCTTGGCATATCTGTCAAACAAAGTTAGGATCTTAATACATAAAAGAAATTTCTATTTACACTGGTATTTTATTGTACAATTATGTTAACTGTTCTTGTTTATACATATTTATAACGGAACGAGTTTATAACAAATACACTCCAAGCCAAATCCATCCTCAAATACACCAGAAATGTTTACTAGTTAACTAATGTCTGAATTTAAGTTAAGCAGTGATCTCTACAGGTCTCTCCTCTGCTCTCAAGAATTTTATACACATTTTCCCAAATGCAAAAATTATCTAATTGCCCTTCCAAATGGCCTAGAAGTTCCTTGAGGACAATAGTTGATTTAGTTCCATCCCTAGAAGAGAGGTAGCATTCAAAAAGCATGCCAAATTATAGGCACATTTTAAAAAAGATTGTATTTTATTTATTTATTTGAGAGCAAGCGAGCAGGGGTGGGGGGAAGCAGAGGGAGAGAGACAAGCAGACTCTGCGCTGAGTGCAGAGGTTAATGCGGGGCTCAATCCCATAACCCCAAGATCACGATCCGAGCCAAAATCAAGAGTAGGACGTTTGACTGACTGAGCTACCCAGGCGCTCCTGTAGGCACATTTTTAATAAAGCCACTCTCCAACTCAATGTCCTCCTTTTTACGGGTAAAGATCCCATTGCTTGTCATTTGAGACCATCTATAATGTGGCAATAACTTAAATTTCTTTTTTTTTTAAAGATTTTATTTATTCATTTGAGACACAGAGAGAGAGAGAGAGAGAGAGAGAGAGAGAGCATGAGCAGGGGGAGAGGCAAAGGGAGAGGGAGAAGGAGACTTCCCGCCGAGCCAGGAGCCTGATGTGGGGCTTGATCCCAAGACCCTGGGATCCTGACCTGAGCCTAAGGCAGACGCTTAACCATCTGATCCACCCAGGCGCCCCAATAACTTAAATTTCTAGGTTTCTCTCCCTATACAAGCATTTCAGGCAAACCAGAGCCACTGTAACAATCTGAGGAAAGAAGATATGGATAACCATTCCACTCAATAATAAGGACTAATCAGGAGAAATGCCATGGGTTGTATGACCTCCGCGAGCCAGTTTCTTCAGCCATAAAAGGGGAGCAGTAATAATATTCATCTTAAATGTTACAAAATAGGCATGAAAAATGATACCAAGAGTCTAGCAGCTTCATGCTCTTTGTTCTAATCCAAGGGGCAAAGAGTATAATGAAGGTCAAGGGAGAAGAACCAACCAAGGGACAAGATCACTTGGGAGCTTGGGCAATTAACTAGATAGGCAGGCAGGAGAAACCCAAGCAGGCAAGTGGAACTGCTTGTATAACCACACTGACCTAAGAATAAGACGAGGCTGGCCCTCCCCTCCTAGGAATGTCACCCTTTTCCTGTTCAGCACCAGTGTCATCTTTTTTACCAACTATATAATAAAATCATACGAGATTATCGTTAGGATAGAAAAAGAAAATAATAAGGCAAGCAGTATGGCTAGGAACAACATAATGGGAGATCTTCAAAGGCACAAAGGAAGAATAAGCTCTCCATTCTCTGGAATACCGTATGTCTGGCTGACAGCACTATATATTGTAGAGAGAAAAAAAAATTGATACACCAAGGAAAAGGAAATTTGGGGAATATTACACAGGGAGGACCCTAAAGTAATTATATCAAAGCTAAAAGGTCAGAATCTGAATTACATTTTGCCAAAGAATATATACAAATGGTCAACAAGCACAGGAAAATATGATCATCATTAGTCATTAAGGAAATGCAAATCAAAACCACAATGGAATACTACTTCATATCCATAAGGATAGCTGTAATCAAAAAAGAAAAATAAGGGGCACCTGGGCGGCTCAGTGATCTCAGGGTCCTGAGATCCAGCCCCACATTGGGCTCCACGCTCAGCTCAATGGGGAGTCTGCTGGAGATTCTCTCTCTCCCTCTCCCTCTGCTGTTCCCCACACTTGCATGCTCGTGCTCTCTCTCTTTCAAACAAAAATAAATCTTAAAAAAAAAAAAAGAAAAATAATAGTAAATGTTGGTGAGGATGTGGAGAGACCAAAATGCACAGGTTGTTGATGGGAATATAAAATGGTGCAGCTGCTTCCTAAAAAACCTAAGCAGTTCCTCAAAATGTTAACATTGAGTTACCATGTGACGTAGCAATTCCATTTCTAGGTATTTATACAGGAAAAACCCATATAACGTTCGAAGTAGCATTTTTTATAACAGCTAAAAGGTGGAAACAACCCAAATATCATCAACTGATAAATGGATAAATAATATGTGGAATATCCATACAGTGGAATTTTATACAGCTATAAAAAGGAATGAAGTAGTGATACATTCTACAGTTTGGATAAACATAAAAAACATTATGCCCAGTGAATGAAACCACATACAAAAGGTTACATATTGTATGGCTCTATGTATATGAAACTTACAAAACAGTCAAACACATACAGACTAAAAGTTTACTAGTAGTTGCCAGGGGGAAGGTAGAGGGAGGAATAGGGAATGATTGCTAATGAGTAGATTCCTTTTCAGAGTGATAAATGTTCTAGAATTAAGAGAGTGGTGATAACTGCACATCCTTGTGAGTATACTAAAAAACACTGAATTGTATGCTTTAAAAGGGAACATTTCATGATATGTGACTAATATCTCAAAAAAAAAAAAAAAGCCCCAGAGAGATAATCAAGAATGTACAACCCAGCTTTTGACTTGGATGAAGCACCTCCTGAGTGTTCTGTTGTATACCACACCCCTAAAAGAAGAGGATGTTGGCTGACAATCTTAAAGACTAAATCTGAGTGTGGGGAAGCTCAGGTTCAGCATCTGAGAGGGGCTGAGAATGACACAGCTCCAACTGGAGCCTGCTTGATAACCCAAGTACCACGGCACAGTCAATGGCTCATGCAGTCAGACATCAAATACAAATGAACAACTCTTAATTATCTTTTATTGGGCACCTGGGTGGCTCAGTAGGTTAACCGTCTGCCCTCCGCTCAGGTCATGATCCTGGAGTCCCAGGATTGAGTCCCGCATTGGGCTCCCTGCTCAGCGGGGAGTCTGCTTCTCCTTCTGACCCTTCCCCCTCTCGTGCTCTCTCTCTCTCTCACTTTCAAATAAATAAAATCTTAAAAAAGAAAAAAATTATCTTTTATCATGTGAAAGGGGAGAAAAGTGAAAGTGAAAGAGGGGTAGATAAATAGATAATTAAGATGGGGCCTCTCTGCCTCACACTACTTACCTTCAATTTACTGACCTTCCTTATTTATAGCTTAGGGTGCAAAATTCTTGTGCTGATATTCAGAGATGAATATGCTATTCATTTTGTTTCTTTAATAAGGCAATGTAGACATATTATTGTGCCATTTATGGAAAAATAAACCTTGAAACTTATTATCATATTTGCCCAAACAGCCATAACCTATTGCTACCACAAAGTAAAGACTGTAAAAAAAAAAAAAATGAATACTGTAAATGACAAATAATTATGCAGGACTATATAAATCTACACTAGGGGTCAGCAAACTTTTTCTGTTAAGGGCCAAACAGGAAATAATTTAGGCTTTGCAGACCATATGGTCTCTTTTCAACTATTCAACTCTGCTGTTGTAGCGCAAAAAGCAACCACAGAAAATATATAAATGAATAAACTTGGCTGTGTTCCAATACCACTTTAGTTATGGATAAGGAAATGTGAATTTCATGTAGTTTTCATATGTCAACCATTCTCCGAACCATTTAAATATGTTAAAACCACTCTTAGTTTTCAAGCCATACATAAGTAGACAGCAGGCCAGATTTGGCTCATGGGCCAATGTTTGCCTAGAGTGCCAGAAACTAGCTGTGTCTATGAGACTGTCTATGACAGTTATTCTTGGATCCTTGTGAGACACAAAAACTGAAGGGACCCCTTGTAAAACTGCTTTTTTTCCCTGCTTCTATTCCTGCTAGGATCTACACCCTGACCTTACACATCTTATGGAACAGATAATGTATGTCCTCCTTCTAAAGGTCGAGGTAATGACTTCTTTGGAAGTCTTCCAGCACAATAGATAACATCTAAGGAGTAACCAGGCAGGGTCAACATGAATGCTTTCCAAGACCACTGACTCATCAAGACCCCCGGCTGGCACCAGTGATAAGTGACTTATGAGAAACATCTAAACACTCATCTTTGTTTACGGATGCGTGAGAAGACTCGTGAACCAGACAACAATCCTCAATAAAAACCCAGACCCCAAGCAAGACTCACTCTCCTTTCCTGAGTCTCCCAGACGCTCTGTCTGTATCTTCACTCTCTCTACATCTTTAATAAACTCTGCTCTCACTTCCTCTTGGCTCACATTTGATTTCTATCCTGCACAAAGCCAAGCTGCTGGAGGGGAGGTGGGGGGGGATGGGGTAATTGGGTGATGGGTATTAAGGAGGGCACATGATATGATGAAAAAAAAGGAAAAAAAAAAAAGCCAAGGACCTTCTTGGCTGATCCTGGGAGACCCCTTCTGGGTCCAAGGACCCAGCAAGCCTGGATCACTTGCAGCAAGAGAATCCTTAGTAGATTATTAATTCGTATTAACTCCCCATGCTCCAACTTGATTCTGATCAAACAGTCTTGCAAATATAATTTGGTTTTGCATGTAATTTCTCTTTAGAGAATGATCCAGTATCTAAAACATGAACATTTTTGTATAATGTTCATATTTATCATCCTAAGTTATTATTCCATAATACTGGTTTTATGTCTGATTCTCTCTAATCTGATTAATGAGAGGTCATATCCTGTTGTATCCCCCTGTACGGTGCCTGAGGAACAGCCTTTCTGATATACACATGAAATCAAAGTTCTGTGCCTGCAAGGCTGAATGCCATTCAGGCGTCTTGGCCACCTGCCTGCTGCCATTCCAGTCACCCCTGGGGCTGTCTCTCCTCCTAACTTACACAGAGAAAAACAAGGGTGAGGATGGGAAATGGGATGGGGGACTGACAAGTCCACATCATCTCAACACTTATAGGAAAGGTGTTTTCACATACCTATACCGCAAATACACGGAATTTATCTCAGTGAGATCATTAACACATTAATCTTGGAGACATATAATCCTTCTCTTTTTGACAACACAGAATATAAAGCATTAAAAGGGAGCAGGATGGGGGGGGCATTAAAAAGGGGAGGGATGGGGTGGAGCAGAGAATTGCAAAAGCCCTCAGCAAGAACATCCAAACACCTGAATTAAGAGACTAAATCCTCCCCCCACTCATGCTCTCTCTCTCTCAAATGAATAAATAAAATCTTTAAAAAAAAAAAAAGTGAGACTAAATCAAACTCTAACATGGTTTCTTCCAGCCTCAGGACTTGTCCCTGGGACCACTCTGCTCCCCTTGAGTTCCTGTCTAGAAAACTCAAGGTTTCCAAAAGAATTTACTGTGTGTTCCAGGCAACACCTGATCTAAGTCCCTGAATTCCCTTTTCCATTTATTTTAAAAATATAATAAACAAAACCTTACAATTGTATACTTCTCTCTGTCCCTTTGAGATGTGTATGTATCTCCTGTAAGAGTGTCTTTCTCAAGGACTTGAAAGCCATACCTTTGATTTGTAATCATCAGGAAGGATAGGACCTCTTTAAGACTCTGTGGGAGGGTAGAAAGTTTATCTTTCAAAGTTAGCAGGCACAGAAGGCCTAATCAAGTTGACTGACCAACTTTCAGATCAACCCTCATATTTACTTTTTGTAAATGTTCCTTTCTCTAACCCCCTTTTCGTCCCTCATTTACAACTCCTGAAACCCTTAGTCGCCCTTTAAAATACCAGTCACCTCTGGGCAAATTGGAATTGAGGTCGGCTCCTTCTCCTATCATAATAATTAGTGAATAAAGTCTGTCTTCACTGCCCTTAATTATCTTAGGGGTTGGAGGGTTCTTCAGATACCATTCAGAAGAAAATCTTTATTTTATAATTGAGAAACATGTTAAGTTTATAAAGAGATTAATTTATCTGGTGATTCCACCAATATTTACTGAGTACCTACTCTATGGCAGAAACTAGTCAAGGAGCTGAGATACCATGATGAAGAAGACAGGCAACCTGCTATCATGGAGCTTATATTCTAAAAGATAGTACAACAGGTAAAAATAAGAAAATACCAAGTAGAGACAAATGCTATGTTAAAAATAAAACAGTGATGTGCTACAGAAAGTTTGTGTATTACTCTGGTTGGGTGCTCAGAGAAGGCCTCATTAAAAAAACTGACATTTGACATAAAAAGTTGAGACACAGAAATCAGCCACAAGAAGATCTGAAGTAGGAATGCTCCAGGCAGAAGAAACAAGCTAGCACAAAGCCCTTCAAGTCTGGCATATTAGAAAAACAGAAAAAATTATCAGTATAAATTAAGTAGAATAAAGAGGAAAAGTGGCAGAAGATAAGGTTAAAGAGGTAAGCAAGGGCAAAATTATGGAGGCCAGGGTAAGGAATTAAAATTTTATTTCAAATATAATGGGAGGCCACTGGAGGATTTTAAATGGGGGAATAACAAAATCTGATCCATGTTTCAAGAATAGCTGCTGTAAATGGATTGTAAAGGGGAAAAAATGGAAACTTGGAAACCAATTTTAAGGCAAGAGATAGCCATGGACTATTGTGGCAGTAGTGGGAAAAGAAGTAGCTGTATTTTGGAGGTAGAATCATCAGGACTTTTGACAGAACAGATGTGGACAGTGACTGGAAAGGAAAAACAAAGGTCACATCTACATTCCTTAGCCTGAACAAACAGAAGGATGGAAGTACTTTTAAACGAAGGTATTAAGATAATACCTAAGAGAAGGGAGTTAACAAGAGATCTGTTTTGTACCTAATGAGGTTGAGGTGATACATATGACATCTAAGAAGTATCTTCGCTCAAAGTTAGTGACTGAGCTGAGACTGGAAGCTTATGACTCCTGGTTCAGAGTTCTTTCCACTGGATCATACAGTCTTTATACAAACTTTTTCAAATCTGAGTCAAGAATTTTACAACTGAGCTCTGAGAAGTCGACTCATCTTCATAGCCCTAGCTTGTAACAAAGTACGAGAGCCAGCGGATACAAAACAAAATATCTGATGAATAAATGAAAGAAAACACAAAAATAATGCTTTTACCTTAATTAAAAAAAATTCTTTTAGGTTAACCACCATCCAAGACAGCACACCTTTAAGAACATTAAAAATTCTTACTAGAATAATAGTAACAGCTAACATTTACTGCATGTTTACTATGTGCCAACTACTGTTGTTATTGCTTTAAAATATTAACACAGCTGGAGCGCTTGGGTGGGTCAGTCGGTTGTGTGTCTGCCTCTGGCTCAGGTAATGATCCCAGGGTCCTGGGATCCAGTCCTGCATTGGGCTCCTTGCTCATTGGGGAGCCTGCTTCTCCCTCAGCCTGCCACTCCCCCTGCTTGTGCTCTTTCTGACAAATAAAACCTTTAAAAAATAAAAATAAATAAAATATTAATACAGTCAATTCTCAGAAGCTTTAGATGTATGTACTCTTATCCTCAGAAGTTATGGGCTTTACCCAAGGAATGAGAGTAATAGTATTTAGTATTACGGTTATTAGTTATTACAGTGAAATCAATATATATTTAGGACACCAATCAGGTCAGCTGTCACTAAGAGAATTGTGAACAAAGGCTAGAATGAGAACTATAAACTATCTAGGTCCATTCTTTATATTCAAATTACACCTCACCAAGTCTCCCTGACCTAATATTTCAATATGTCCAACCGTTTTGTACGTAATATTCTTCTTGGAGGGCTAAACCGAACATTTGCTGAACATATTAAATATTGGGAAGGGAAAGCTGAATTAACAGTCTCTGTTTTAAGAAGTGCAGAATTCAGAAAGAGAGATGTAAACATATAATTACAGGGGAGAAGGACTCAGTGAGTTATCTACAAACTGAGTAACTAATAGATTTATCAACTACTACAAAAATAGAGAGGAGAGAAACCCTAATTCAACCAATGCATAAAAGGAGATCAACTGCAACAACTCAAGAGTAAGGTTTTATTTAAGTGGTGACTTTTATGCTAGGGCCTGAAGGATAAATAGGTTTTACAAGACAAGGAGGTGAAAAGAATTGCAGGAAGAAAAAAAAAAACAGAATATGCAAAGCCAGGGGGATGTGAGTGATACTGGTATGTCCTGTCAATGTGAAAGTGGAAAGGAGTTCTTTCTGCTGAGCCCTAGAGCTCTAGATCACAAGTGCTTGGGTTTGGGAGTGGACACAGACAAGGCCGTGAGGGAAGGGAGGGAGCAAGGCTGTGAAAATAGGTCATGGCTCATAAATATGGGGGCTCAACAAGCATTTGGAAGCACTATTAAAAAACAGTTCTGTTGCACTGTGCAAGACAGACAGGATAATAGAGTCTGACGTCTAGGAGACCCACTAAAGCCTATTTTCCAACAATTCAAGGGAAAGGGGTTGAAGCTTGAGCTAAGCTACTTAAGAAAGGCAGATTCAGGTTGCTTAGTGCATGTGCACTTTACAAAAGCAGTAAGTTTCATGATTAACATATGGTCTTACTATTTACAATATAACTGTCATTTGAACAATATACATTTCAATACATACATACAATTACAATATAACATTTCATTTGAAGTGGGAACCCTGTAAAACTACAAGATTTTTGAAAGTAAATACAAAGTCTGATTCTTCTATTTTCTATAGTACCTACCAAGTACAGGGCCTTGCTGATAGTGGTCATTCAATAAATATTTACTGTGTCAATGTTCTCTGCTATAACTATTGAGAGCATTTACTATTATTAGGGAATATCTGGGTATGCCTATAAGAATGCATTAAGACTTGTATAGAATGGATGTTTAATTCCTTAAAATATATACAGGAAATATTTCAATGGCAAGATTTCTCAAGCAACATGGTTTTAAAAATCAGAAAGAATACCAAAACTCCGAGTTTTGCATGTATTAATTAATTAGCTCATTCTACATTTTATCAGGAATGTACTGTGTCCCAGACTTTGTGCTTGACACCAGGATAAATAAGATATTATAACTCCTGCTAAAGGAGCTCAGGATTAGAGGGACAGGCAGCTAAAATCTGTTAACTTATAAATTGGGCACATTTACACATGGCAAAAATTTGAAAGGCTACTCTCAAAAGTAGCCTATTCTGAAATCTTGGTCAAGGAAAAGGTACCCTGAAAATATGTGAAATAAGTCTAGCAAGAAAAACAAAATCTCTATCATAGCTCTTTTATATTCATAAGTAAGATTAACCATATACCTAAAATGTAACTAAAATGAAGAGTGTGATTCTTAAGGGCCTCTTTCTAAGAAATCTGCTTTACATCAGTAATCTAGGTAAAAGTGGAAATAAGGCTCTAGGATCATACAGGTTGAGATTCAAACCCTTGCTCTCCCTATCAGAAATGTGATCTTGTTTCAATCAATTACCTCTTTGAATTTCAGGATCTTCACCTGTGAAGTGGAGGTTTTGCTGCTAGTAAAAGAGATAAGAAAGATGCCTATCAAATACTCACCATGCTATAACTTCCTTATGTAAATGCAAACCTAAAACTATTTTTAGAACCAATTGTAACTTAAGAAGAAACAGAAGGAATTAAGAGCTGGCAGGAAGTAGATCAGTGTTCTTCAAACTGTACATAAACATCGTTTCATGACATTTTTGTTTCATATACATACATACATAACATGTCTAAGATTTAAATAAAATTATTGGTGACTGACTTGTTTTAATTTCCTACATTTATTTTCTGGGTAATTAACCTCATTTAAAATGCAGACAGGAGGCCAGAAGGGGGAGCTCTCACGCCCTACCACTAGTCAATTGCAGATAGAACAAGTACTACCTGACTACCCTAGCCAGGTTTTCTTCTTGCCAGTAAACGGCCCAGCCAATGAGAGACAGTCACAACTCAGCCAATGAAAAGCCATTATATTACAAACTTTCAGTTTAGGACTCCTAGTTTATAGTCCTTCCCAACACCTCCTTCCCTCCATAAAAGAGAGGTCCTCTCTTCTGTTCTCTGGACTTGCCCAGCTTGCTTGTCCTTAATCAAAAGTCTGCTATTCCCTAATAAACTCGTTTTTGCTAGTAAAATAACTCACAGTTTTAAGGTTAATAAACCCTATATTATACTGAATGGCTTCCCTTTACAAAAAAAATATTTTATTCATTCATTTGCCAGAGACAGAGAGCACGTGCACAAACGGGGGGAGCAGCGGGCAGAGGGAGAAGCAGACTCCTCGTGCAGCAGGGAGCCCAATGCGGGACTCAATCCCAGGACCCCGGGATCACGACCTGAGCCAAAGGCAGACGCCTAACCGTTTGAGCCACCCAGACGTCCCGAACGGCTTCCCTTTTTATGCATGCTCTGTATCCAACATGACCGTGAAAATGTGTAAGCTAAGATTACGTCTAGATCTACAGAAAATTCCCTGACAGTTGTACTCTTCATAATTTTACTGTGGTGAGATGTGTGTGTGTGTGTGTGTGTGTGTACATATATATATAATTTTATATTTATATTTATATATATATAAAATGTAAAAATAAAATTTGCCATTTTAACCATTAAGTGTACAATTCAGTAGCATTACATTCACAATGTTGTATAACCATTATCATGTTTTATTTCCAAAACTTCCTAATCATCCAAACAGAAACTCTTTAACCCAAAGCAAAAACTCCCCACTCTCCTCCCACCCTGCAGGACCTAGTAACCTATATACCTTCTGTCTCTATGAATCTGCCTATTCTAGACTGTTCATATAAGTGGAACCATCCAATATTTGTCCTTTTGTGCCTGGCTTCTTTCACATTAACATATTTTCAAGGTTTATCCATGTTGTAGCAAGTATAAGAACTCCATTCTTTTTTAGGAATGAAAGATATTCCATTGTATGAATATACCACATTTTGTTTATCCATTCATCTGCTGACTGACAATTGGGTAGTTACAACCTTTTGGCTATTATGAGTTATTCTGCAATAAACACTGGCATACAAGTATCTGAGTCTTTTCAATTCTTTTAAAGATACAGCTAGGAGTGGAACTGCTGGGTCATATGGCAATTCTATGTTTGGCTTTTTGAGGAACTGCAAAACTGTTTTCCACAGCAGCTGCACCATTTTGCATTCCCATTAGGAGCATAGGAGGGTTTCAATATCTTCACAACCTCACCAATACTTCTTTCCTTTTTTTTTAATAGCCATCCTATTAGGTGTAAAGTGATACCTCATTGTGGTTTTGATTTGCATTTCCCTAATGACTAAAGATGTTGAGTACTTTTCATATGCTAATTTATTAATCTTGGTATATCTTTGGACAAATGTCTACTCAAATATTTTGTTCATTTTTAAATTGGGTTATCCTTTTGTTGAGTTTTAGGAGTTTCTTATATAGTCTAGATATTAAATTCTAATCACTTATATAATTTGCAAATATTTTCTCCCATTCTGTAGGTTGTCTTTGCACTTCACTATGCCCTTCGATGCACAAGTTTTTAATTTTCATCAAGTCCGATTCATCTTTCTCTTGTTCACATGATTTTGGGGTCGTATCTAAGAATCTATGCCAAATTTAAGGTTATGAAGATCTATCCCTCTATTTATTCTAAGAGGTCTGTTTTACCTCCTTCATTTAGGTTGTTGACAGGATTTGACTTAATTTTTGCATATGGTATGAGGGAGGGTATCCTGAATTTTGCAAGTTGTTAAATTTCATAAATATATATATATTTCATACCAAAGACAAGTCAAAACAAGGTTTTTTTTAAAAAAAGATATATTATTTATTTTAGAGAGAGAGAGAACCCAAGCAGACTCCATCCGGAGCAGGAGGCCAATGAGGGACTGGAACTCATGACCCTGAGTTCACGACCTTAGCCAAAACCGAGAGTCTGATGCTCAACCGACTGTACCACCCAAGTGCCCCAGAAGTTTTTAAAATCTGACATAAATCTTATATACTCCATCCTCTCATTTTCAGCTCAAACAAAAATAGCGACAACTATATAATAGCAACACAACAATTTTTAATGGTAGGAACATTTTATACTTAGGAAACTACAAGATTTTATTTTTACTTCTTAGGTTTATCTGCTGAGCTAAAGCAATGAGAAATAACTTTATGATTTTTATGTAACTTCTTTGAAAACATTAATATTTGAGTTATAGGAATGTTTACTAGGTAAATAACTGCTATGAAGGAGCAGTACTTCTAAGTATATAACTGACAGGTGTGCATGCTTGGAAAAGAAAACATCTGAAGAAGAGAAGCACGTTCCTGAAGTCTACTCAAGAGCACACTTGTCACAGAGGTTTCCCAGCCATAATTAAGGTAATTCAGTTTGCTGCTCTATGGGAAGGCCTTCAGGTATATTATTATCACAAAACATTCATTGGACCATCTGAAGTCACATAGGAGTTCAGTAGAAAACCAAAGAAAATAAAACCCAGTACTTCTATATCCAAAAGTATAGATAATTTGGCGCAAGTTGCTGTTAGTTTCCAAAGGACACCAGCCACAGCAAAGAAAAAAAGTTCCCTAAAATCACCGTTATTTCTCTAATTCATTATAATTCTTTTTTATTTTTTTGTTAAGATTTTATTTATTTATTCGACAGAGAGAGAAACAGCGAGAGAGGGGACACAAGCAGGGGGAGTGGGAGAGGGAGAAGCAGGTTCCCCGCAGAGCAGGGAGCCCGATGTGGGGCTCGATCCCAGGACCCTGGGATCCTGACCTGAGCCGAAGGCAGACGCTTAACGACTGAGACACTCAGGCGCCCCTCTAATTCATTATTATTATTATTTAAATAACATTTGCTAGTTTCCAACTATTTGACAAGGCAATATGCTGAGAATATTCACATGTACTTTCATGAGAAAACAGAGGGTTCAAAAGAAGTAATTTATACACACAGTAATTAGCAAAGTTCCTATTTTTCCCCATTACATATCTAGCTCTTGCTACATCACCACATACAATTCAGTTATGAGCATAAATTATGGCTGCTCACACCTTACCACAGAGTAAACAGTACTCTTTAGGGAACATTTTACAAAGTTAAAAGTATGTGGAAATATTTTCCAATATGTGAAATACTTTCCATTACGTATTCATGCTGTGGCATGAGACAAACTTGTGTTCAATCCTTGCTTCAGCATCCACTATCTATGTGACCTTGGGAGTAGTTTAATTTGCCATGATTGGGGGTGTGTTTTGAACTAAATAATGTATGTAAAATAGCATAAGACCTAGTATTTAGTAAGCTCTCAAATATTAGCCCTTAGCATTATTACTAAAACCTAAGTTTTGGAGAAATTGAGACACTCATAAATTGCTGGTGGGAAGGTAAAATGGTACAGCAGCTATAAAAAAAGTCTGGCAGTTCCTCAAAAAAACAGAAAATTACCATATGACCCATCAACTACACTCTTAGTATATAGACAGGAGAAATGAAAATACATGGTCACACAAAAACTGGTATATTACTGTTTACAGAATTATTCTTAATAGCCAAAAAGGGAAAAAATTCCACATGATCATTAACTGATGATGGATTAATACAATACGGTATTATCCATACAATGGTATACTATTTGGCAATAAAAAGAAATTAAATACTGATGCATGTTCCAATATGGATAAACTTTGAAATCATTATGCTAAATGAAAGAAGTCAGATACAAAAGGCCACATAATTTTTATGATTCTCATTTACAAGAAATGTCCAGAATAGGCAAATCCAGAGACAGAAGTACATTATTGGTTGTCAGAGGAATGGGAGAGGGGGTTGTGATTGGGACTGTTGTTAATGGGTATGGGGGTTATTTTGAGCGTAACAGAAATGTTCTGGAACTAGACAGTGGTTGTAGTTGCACAACATAGTGCATATACTAAAACCAATGAATATACTTTAATACTGCAAATTTTATGTTCTAAGAATTGCACCTCAATAAAAAACACCAATTAACATATTAACAAGGCAAATAAAAATTAAAGATAACAAACCTTAGTTTAGTTTTGAAAAATAAATATAGCAGTAGAGAAATATCTAATGCTTAAAAATGCTAAATGCCTTGCTAACAATAGACAACAATCATCCCTAGGGAGTAAAAACAATGGATCATTTTGAAGTTGCCATTTTGATTAAGGCCATCTACTACCAAGTTCAGTCACTTTCAAAATATTTCTAAACCTGTTACTAAGGAACCAAGGGACAGAGATAGCCCTTGTCTTCCATTTACTTCTGAGGGATAAATGAATGAGGTAGGGTTCTGATTAGGGGGAAACACCCCAAATGAGACATATTAGGTTCTTTTCTACTCAATGTTATTATCTCTCAAGTAATAAGCCCCAGAAAAAAACCCTGCTTATTCTAAGAAACATATTTATTTTTATATTTAACTTTTCATAAAATCAAGAACCTTTTAAGATCAATGATTACATTCAACATAATAGCATTTCTTTTTTCTTTGAAAAACCATCTCTAAATCATTAGTGTTGCATGCATTGAGGAAATCACAGAAATCAAAGAAAAACAGCAAAAATTGCCATTGTCTCTTAGAAATTATTCTGAGGCTAAAGGAAATCAACTGCGATTTCATTTAAAGGATAATTTCTTAAAACTTGGCTTTCCCCTTACTTTTCAAGGCTGTTATATGGCTGCCTTCGGGCAGGTGGCAGAGCAGCAGGAAAGCCAAAGCACAGGTATTGAATATGTTGAAGGAAGTATCTGTTTATTAACATGTTGATATTCATTAGCCACGGCTAAAGTGTATACAATTGCTCATGTGGTATCTAAAGTCATTAACAACAACAGGAAATAGAGGAGTTTCATGGAAGCACTGAGAGTTCACTTGCAGAGAAATTTCTTTGTGACTCACCAAGTTAAAAAGGAATGTGAAGCTCAATTAAGGCCAAGGCCTATTCAACTAAGCAAGGAGTTAAACAGATCCTAGCAGAACTCCTAGTTTCAATTTCCACTCACTGGATTTCTTTATTTTTAGGAGGGTGATTCCACCTTAAAAGTAAAAAGGCACCGGCTAGATTTTCGAGTTCCTTTACACTCTAGATGATACTGGAGAATATACACCAGCAAGTGTAGGATATGGCAATACAATGAATGCTCTTGGTTGCACTGTGTCGCTAGATACCTCTCTGTTTCCCTCTCTATCAGTTACCAAGACTTACTGATTCTGCTTTCCAAATAGCTCTCATATCCACCCTCTTCCTTCCATCCTTACTGCCAAAACCTTAACTCAGGTCTCTTCATTGCTCAGTTGGATTATCACAATAGCTTCCTTTCACATGATCCCTGGACTTCCCCTCATTATCATTCTCTCTAGGTACTTTATATTACAATGAGCTAAGCTACTGGTAATTTCCTAACAAATTTCTGCTCATTCTACAGGTCTTACTTAGTCCAACTGTTTTAGGGAGACACTAACAAAAGATAACAAACAGATGCCAATGCTGAATGATTTGTAGTAGCAGTGCAGTCTACTAAGATGCAGCTTAGCAGAAGCCAGATATGTGCTCTGGACTTAAACAGAATTTTACATTAATTATATTCTACTGACTTCAAAAGGAAAAGAAACAGGTCTCCATTATAGATTATGCACAATGATGGTAAGAGAAAGATAAAAGATCAAGAGTCTCATAACAGGGAAAGTCAAAATTCCATCAGAAAACTACCTAATACAGTGAAAGAGTACAACGAAGAAGCAAATATAGAGTTGAGCTTATCAGCAGACAACTCAAAGAAAACTGAAACTAAGTGATTATTTAAATCATCTAAAATTGATGCATGAAAGATAAAAAAAAGCACTCAAGATGCTTACAACCTACAAAAAAAGACAAATAGGAAGGACAACATTAGTGGTATTTTGAAGCACTAGATTCACAAAGTCCTGGGTTTGAATGCTGGCTCTGCCATTTCTGGCAATGTGAGACCAAACATGGTATTTAATGTCTCAAAATCAATTTCCTTGTGCATAAAAGAAAGTATCTATTTCAAAGGTGAGTGTTAAACATAGTGCCTAGTACATAGTGAACATTCATTATAAAAACCATATGATAGGGGCGTCTGGGTGGCTCAGTTGGTTAAGTGTTCAACTCTTGATTTTTGGCTCAGGTCATGATCTCGGGGTAGTGGGATCGAGTCCCACATCGGGCTCTGCACTCAACACAGAGTTTGCTCGTTCCTCTCCCTCTGTTCCTCCCCTACTTGTGTTCTCTTTCGCTCTCTCTCTAAAATAAATAAATAAAATCTTGGGGTGCCTGGGTGGCTAAGTTGTTAAGCATCTGCCTTCGGCTCAGGTCATGATCTCAGGGTCCTGAGATCGAGCCCCGCATCGGGCTCCCTGCTCAGCGGGAAGCCTGCTTCTCCCTCTCTCACTCCCCCTGCTTGTGTTCCCTCTCTCGCTCTCTGTCAAATAAATAAGATCTTAAAAAAAATAATAATAATAAATAAAACAAAATCTTAAAAAAAAAGGCCATATGATAGTTTCTATAATGGAGTTACATATAAATCTATGAAAGAAAATCTTTCCGGGAGAAGATCTTAAGGAGAAAGTAGTACTTGAGCTGAGACAGAAAGGATAAATTAAGTTTGCCTGGAAAACAAGTTAGTAGGAAGGCATTCCAGGCAGAAGATACGATATATGCAAAAACTGTGAGGAATGAAAAAGACAGAAGGTTCTGTGAATGGTGTAGAACAGGAGCCAAATAATAGGGTGCACAGGAGAGAATGACATTAGATATGGCCGAAGAGAAGTGGCTAAACCATCATGAGCGCTGAATACTATGACAGAGTTCAGATTTCTGAGTGAATGGGAACCACTAAATCATTCAGAAAGTGATATAAGTCACTTTTAAATCTTTGTGTTTAAAACGTCATTCTTGTAGCAGTGAGGAGAAGGCAGTGAAAAGGTACAAGACTAAAAGCCAGGAGGCTAATCAGTAGAAGATGACGTTTCAGGCAAGAAATGATAAAGGCCTACCTGAATTAGGCCATGGCAATAAGGATGAACAGAAGACAAATCTGAGAAATAAACAGGAAGAAAAGCCAACAGAACCTGGCTATTTTATGGGTGTGGGTGGACAAGGAGGGCTTTGGGCCGATGCCCAAATCATGGCTTGGACTCAGAATGTTGGTAACACGAACACATCATGGATCCAGTATGTACAAGAGGTGTGAGGAGGAAGAGAATGAATCTGACTTTTGATATGTTGAGTTTGATTTGTTTAGGTGACACCAGTTCAACAGCCAGTAAGCTGGATATAAATGGAGATGTTTGTAATTTTGTATAAAGCCTGAGCTACAGCTCAGGGAAGTCAGTTTATAAAACTTTTTCTAGTAATAAACTGTCAAGGAAACTTACTGATGAGACATCACACAAACATATTTGTTCAGTCACTCAGTACGCCTGGAGCTAGGTAAATGACAGTCAAAAGGTGCACAGAGTTCTTATCTGCTTATGAACCAGCCAACAACTAATATAAGAGATCATAAAAAACAAAGTAGTTCTGCAGCAGGTACAGATGTGTTTCTTGCTCATTCGTGCTGTTCTTATCTACCCAACTGCTAACCACCATGTGACGTTCTGCTATTTTAATTTCGTAAAGGATAGATCTAAAAGAAATAGAGATACAGATGGTTGATGTGCCTTCCAGATTAGATATTCAATTTTTTCTGCAAAGGGCTGATGGTAAATATTTTAGGCTTTGCATACAGTCTCTATTAAATAAACTACTCAATTTGGCACTGTAGCATGACAGCAGTCATAGATCATATGTAAACAAACAGATGTGGCTGTGTTCCAATACAACTTTATTTACAAAAACAGGCAGTGAGCTGTAGTTTGCCAACTTCTCTGGATTATCAACAGTACTCTTAACAATGCAGACAGAAGAATGCCTAAGAAGAAAATCCTAATACAGCTTTTGGCCGCAGTAAAACTTGTACTTAGATCTTCAAATTCTATTGTTAGAAAAGCTATACTAGGGGTACCTGAGTGGCTCAGTGGGTTAAGCGTCTTGCCTTTGGCTCAGGTCATGATCTCAAGGGCCTGGGATCAAGCCCGCATCAGGCTCTCTGCTCAGGGGGGAATCTGCTTTTCCCTCTCCCTCTGTGCTCAAGCTCGCATGCGTGCTCTCTCTCTCAAATAAATAAAATCTTTTTTCTTTAAAAGAAAAGCTATACTACAACTAATAACTTTATATAAATAAATATAAATAAGGCTATTGTCAAATATTTACCAATTATACCCAACATCCATACTATGTCTGGTATTATATAAAATGTCCACTCGTGGTGATTCAGCTAAGAAAATAATTATAATGTTCCTTTCTAAAATAACTTAAGGATTTATTTCTCATTGCCATAAACGGAACTTTACTGTTTTTTAGGATATAAAATCAGAAAGACCAGGTTGGGTAACTTGGCTTTGTGTCCTTTGCAAAGTTATTTAACCTCAATTCATTTATTCTTTCAAAAAATAATTATTAAACCTCTATGTGCCAAGCACTGTAGTAGGCATGATGTATATCAAGGGTCAGCAAACTTTTTCTGAAAATAGCCAGATAAAATATTTAGGCTTTCTGGGCCAAGAGCGTAAATCAAGTATATTTACAAAGGTACTTATGTATTAATAGAGAAAGCACTTCTACAATTTTTCCTGATAAAATTTAAAATATAATAGCAATTATATTAAATATGATATACTATGTCATTATCTCATGTTATATACCATGAGTAATATATAATAATAATTGAGTTCAACTTTTTTGTAATACAGATGTATTAATAAGAAGGATGGAATTATTTGAGGGGAGGTGGATAACTGTGCTTAACTGGAATTCAAAGTGAGATTCTCGGGCGCCTGGGTGGCTCAGTTGGTTAAGCGACTGCCTTTGGCTCAGGTCATGATCCTGGAGTCCTGGGATCGAGTCCCGCATCAGGCTCCCTGCTAGGCAGGGAGTCTGCTTCTCCCTCTGACCCTCTTCCCTCTCGTGCTCTCTATCTCTCATTCTCTCTCTCTCAAATAAATAAATAAAATCTTAAAAAAAAAAAAACAAATTCAAAGTGAGATTCTCTTTCAATAAACTGATTATAAATGTTCTTTGTGAAAAAGCATTATTGGCTCATGAGTCTTACACAAACAGGCAGGGGTACCTATGTAGCTCAGTTGGTTGAGCATCCAAATCTTGGTTTCAGCTCAGGTCACAGTCTCAGGGTTGTGAGATCAAGGCCTGTGTTCCAGGCTCACCATGGAGTCTGCTTGAGATTCTCTCCCTCTCTCTTTCTCTCTCAGATAGATAGATATTGCAAAAATAGGCCGCAGGACATAATTTGAGGACTTTTTGATGTACATAACAGTGTATAAGGCATGTAGGGTCTAGTTCTCATGAATTCTGGTGAGGGAAAGAAATTTTTATAGAGGCAAATACAACTTCCTCATCTGCAAAATGGGAATATCAATATATGGATCTACTCTGTAAGGGTTGAGTGAGAATTCACATACACACAAAGGTGCTTTCTCCTCTCCTTATTTATAAAGGAAGTAATTAGGAGAATAACAATGTAAAGTAGCCAACCAACAGAACACAGCTTTGATTCCCTACAATCATTAGGGAAAAGATGCCTCCATGCTGAGCACATCTTGATTTGTCTTCCTGTTTCACATAAAGTCATCTATTTTTACCTTCAGAATTTAATTAATAACCTACCATCCCAGGAAATACTTCTACAGGTTTTGTGGTATGGTAGCTTCAATTAACTAAATTACCGTAACAGTATCTTTTATAGACCTTAAAAAGTAGGTGACAAATATAAGCTTCACCATTATCTTAGATACTTTATCTGCAATAATACTTTTATTCTTGAAACCAATATGTCACACACTATGAGGAGTGCATTTCATACAAAATTTCATTAAATTCTCACAATTCTGCAAGATAAATGGTAGTTTCTCAGTTCTATAAGATTGCATTTTACCAGTTTTACAGATGAATCAATCTTGATTCAGACAAGTGAGATAGTTTCCTGAGATCAACAGTACTAACAAACAATGGAGCCCAGATTTTCTAACACCAAAACTCTCTTTCCAGCTAACTTTTCTGATTTAGTATCAAATTTAGTAAATCTGTTTAATGTTTAGCAGCAAGTTAGGTTTAAAGTAAATAAGTGTACTAATATGAGAATTTCATGATTCTATTTATGGGTTGTACAGAAAAGAGCACATTTTTTTATAAAAATTTGAAAGAGGCAAAATACTTCTGTAAGCAATTTTTGGAAACTTCTAATCCTTGTTGAATTTTCTCATCAGATTATAAATCCCTCATTAATATAATCAATCTGTATTGGTTTTCTACTGCTATATAATAAAACACAAATTTAGCATCTTAAAAAAAAAGGCCCCATTTATTAGCTCCCAGTTTCTGTGCGTCAGAAGTCCTGTACAGCCTGGTTTGACTTGGATCTTCCCTTTATGGTTTCATAAAACTGATATCAAGCTCCTTTTTGGTAGCTCTGAGCAAAAACCCATTTCCAAACTCATTCAGATTACTGGCAGATTTCATTTCTTTCTCATGCTTTCCATGCAACCCTCTACATTCTTCAAGAAGGGTATATGTGCTGAGTCCTTCTCATGCTTTGAGTATTTCTGCCTTCTGCCTGCCTCTTCTCCTCTTAAAGGCTCATATAATTTACACTGGGCCCATCTGGATAATCCAGGATAATCACCCTAATTTAAGGTCAACTGATTAATAAATTTAATTACTTCCATAAAGCCCCTCTTGCCATGTAACATACTTATATTCAATGTAACACCAAGAGTAAAGGCACAAGGGTCAAACTTTTGCCTACTATACAACCTGTATCTGCTGTTCTAATTGCCTTCCATCAAAATTACTGAGTGGACTATTTCTCTAAGTATGCTTTCATGCTGAACATTTCCTGCCTTATGACTTTTGGCTACTTGTATCTTTCACATTATTTTCCTAAGCATTACTGGTCAGAAGGAAGGGAAGAAATCAGTGCTTTTCTATTTTTTATCAGTCATAATCTTCACCACAAATACTGAAAAGATGAGAAAATTTTAAATATATTTGCATACCCCTAAACTACTTTATTCTAGATAGCACACTGAACTTAAAGCATTTACATTCTGCCTGCCATTATATTTCTCTGTGTACCCACTTTGCTTTTCTGCCTTTAGTGAACTCCAGACTCAAGAACATCATGTCTTATACAACCCCTTTGTGCCCTACTAAGTCCCTTACGGAGTAGGCCATCAAAAAATCTTTACTGAATAGACAGATGAAAATGGGCTGGCATTAGCAGCTGTGGGTTCTTAGCTAACTACATTTATGATTATATTCTGTGTTTAAATGAATTATTTTAAGGCATCTTCCAGCTTTTCTATTAGATTATTCTGCTCCATCTGCTACTGAGCAGTGTTTCAGTGGTCAGAGAAGAGAGCCAGCAAAAGAAAGTAAGAAAGCACAACTGGAGACAGAAAGAAACCAAGCAAACCTGAGAGATTTAAAAACATTCAACTCTGTGAAAGAATGACAAAAATAGGTTTGGGAAAAAAGAACTGAAGAATGTCCACTGGATTTTACAACATGGCAAGCCTTCTTTTGACAAGGTGTTTTTGGTAGCACAGAAACCCGCCGGGGAAGAATGAGTGGGAAGTAAAAAAGTGAATATGGCATATGTGGGCAATTATGGAGAAGCTTGACTATAATAAAACGAACTTATATTTTTGGTTCACTATTACTATTTTCAAATAAAATGTTAGTTAAAAGTTTTCAAATGGATATTCTCTAAGTTTGGATTTCGAAGAACAGTATGGAAGTAGATGCTGGAATCATAACAACCATGATGGTGGAGAATTTCACATTACGTTAAAATCTAAGTTACCCCTTGAATTGGAACAGTAAGGGGGAAATTACAGCAGTCTTTCCTTCTAACATTTTTATTTTGGACCCAACCAAATAACAAAACCTAGGTAATAACATGAGTAAATAGGGTTGTTTTTCCTGCTAAGGGAGTTTAAACATACATTCCAAAATAAAATAAACTGTTCATTTACTTGAGAAATGCAAGCAAATTACTGGTGAAACTGACAATTTGCATTTCCCTAAATTTTGCTTTTCAAAGTGCTTTCACAACTATCACTACTACCTGATAATCCCCAAAATTGCGATTTGGGGCTTGCTTCTTTCTCAATATTCTTTCATATTTGTTTGCTTGTTTTTTTTTAATTTAAGTAATATCGACACCCCACATGGTGCTCAAACTCCCAACCCCAATATTATTTTATGTTCTAATTGGAAATTAGTCACAGAAATACTAAATTAATTTATCCTGGATCAAAAATTTAACAGCAAAGCTAGAACTCTTGATTAAAAAAAAAAAATTTATCTATTTATTTTACAGAGGGAGAGAGAGAGTGTGTGTGCATGGGGGCGAGGGGGTGGGTAGAGGGAGAAGAGAAGCCCAAGCAGACTCCACACTGAGCATGGTGCCCGATGCCAGGCTCGATCCCAGGACCCCGAGATCACAACCTGAGCTGAAACCAAGAGTCAGATGCCAAATCAACAGTGCCACCTAGGTGCTCCTAGAACCCTTGATTCTTAATCCAACACTTTTTACCCTCAATCAAGAAGTTACTACAATTAGAGTCCACAATAATTTACAAAAACATACTATAATATTATCAAAGCTTTAATGACCCCAGCAAATCCTTATGCAAATGGTAATACCTAACATGCTCACATCACTTAAGGTTCTACAAAACAATACTACTAACAAATTAAGAAAGATCTAGTACCCCAGGAAAGATAGATTGTAAGGATGATTCTCATTTCACAAAACAAATGTGCTCCTGGAAAGTTACATGTGAACGCAATTTTAATCAATTCTTATGTTGAAGGAACTATGTAATTTATGAGAGCAGTTATTTTCAACTCCCCTTCCATTTTTATTGAGCAGCACAACCACTTCCAAGAAGATATTTCATAAGATGTTATAAAATGAACTGTGTCCCTTCAAAATTCGTATGGTGAAGCCCTAACTCCCAATGTGTCTGTATTTGGAGATAAGGCCTTTAAGGAGATAATTAACGTTAAACGAGGTTTTAAGAGTGGGGCTCTATAAGACTGGTGTCTTTGAGACCAGAGACACCAAGCCCCTTCCCTGCAGTGAACATACAGAGGAAATGCCAGGCGAGGGCACAGTGATGACAAGGACTAGCATAAAAGTAGAAAGAGAGCACTCACCAAATTTGCCAACACCTTGATTTGGAATTCTAGCCTGAAGAACTGTGAGAAAATATATTTCTGTTGTTTAAGCCACATAAGCTGTGGTATTTTGTTATGGTAGTCCCAGCAGACTAATAATACGTGGGGGTTTCAGAAGCATTTCTGGGGAAATCTTAGGGCTTCATGAAAAACAATTTGAAAACTGCTGTGCTAAAGAAATTTCTTATACTGCAAAAATAACCACAATCTAATTAATGTTTTATGTGCATTTAACACATAATTCTCAAAGCAAACTAAGATTAAAAGCATCTGTATATTTGTTCCATAATCACAAAGCAGGACTTATTTATATACTGAAACTAAATTTTAAATGTCAAATCATGGGGTGCTTGGGTGGCTCAGTCAGTTTAGCAGCCAACTCTTGGATTCGGCTCAGGTCATGACCTCGGGGTCATGGGATGGAGCCCACATTGGGCTCTATGCGTGGTCTGCTGAAGATTCTCTCCCTCTTCCTCTCCCTCTGCCCTGTTCCTCCCCTCAGCTCGTTCGTACACGTGTGCATGCTCTCTCTCTAGAATAAATAAAATCTTTAAATGTCAAATCATACCAACTATGATAAAAATCCAAGTCAACAAATCAATGGTTAAAACAAATTAGTGTAACTGATGATCAGTAAGACACTGATGTTTGTCATACGGTCTACAAAAGCTAATCGCATAGGGTGATGAAGTAAAACTAATTGGCTTTTAGTTTTAGGCAACATGTACCAAAGTGTTTTACAAATTAAAAGACTATATATATGTTCACTATTATAATTGAAATCTTGCAGATTTGCCAGAAAATAATGATAAAATGGGGACAGATTTTAAATTTCATGAAAAGTTCTACCCAAACTAAGTTAGCAAATATATGAAAGGAACTAGTGAACCACAAAAGCATTAATTCTGAGTGGTACGAATATGGACATTATAATGTTCTTGTTTTTTATCTATGCACTTTACATTTTTTTAAATGTTAAAAATAAAAAGAGGTTGTGGGAAACTTTTTTCCCAACCTCATTTCCTTAGAAATACCACAAGGTCCTCCAAATTGAGGAAATCCCAGAGTCATGTCTGATTCTCAAGTAACTATAATTCAGTCCAAGGAGGCATATGAAACATAATTTTAAGCAGTGTAGTATCAGTCAACCTTAACCTTTCTAACCTAGACCTTTGAGCCACCTAAATTAGGATCAATGGGATTCTTCAGAATAAATATTTTTAAACTCTGCTGGCATCAAAGAAAACTTAAAGTATATATGAAATTACTCTAAGAAGAATCTAAAATAATAGGCACTGAAAACTGGTATCTGATAAAACTGCATTTTTGAACATGTTTGACACCTACCATTACTATTAGATGGCAAAACACTGAAAAACATGCATACCTCTTGAATCTCACAGAACTTGAATCTTAGTGCAGGGGTGAATGGAATGGAAGCAAGGGGGATACATGCAAGAAGATAAATGGACAATTACAAAACAAACAGTGTATACTATTTCACATACTCCAGCCAGGTACTATATGGCCCACAAAGAAATGACTTATGGAGGATAACCACAAAATACTAAGGAAACACTGAGTAAGACTCATACATACACAGGGCTTTCTGCAAGGTAAATCTTCACTCATTCATCCATTTACTGACTTAAATACTTACTGAGCAACAGTTAAGTGCGAGGTACTAGTTTAGATATTAAAAATGTAATAGAAAATGATAAAATTATTCTTGCCGTCACAGAGCTTTAATTCTACTGGAGACAGACTTAAAAACGTAAAACTGATGATTTTAGAGAGTAATTAACTACTAGGAAGGAAATAAGGCAAGGTGATATATTAAGAGAGTGGTAGAACACTCAAGGGCAAAGCCTACTTTAGTCATACAAAGGACCAAAGAGCCAGAAACAGCATGACCATTCTGGAAACCAAAAATAGTTCTGCAAGGCAGAATATAGTACATACTGATGAGACCAATATAGAGAATAGCAAGAAAAGAACCCAGAGGAGAAAGTGGGGCCATCACATCAAGAACTCTATTGCTATGTTAAGAAATGATTTTCTGTTCAGAAGACAACAAGGACTCCTACATTAAGGAATTAAAGCAAAGGAGAAAGATCACTCTGATTTTCACTTTATCACTGTAATTGTGATAAGTGGACTAGACACAGGGAAACCAGCCTGGAGTTTCCTATAATAATCCAAGTAAGAGAAAATGGCATCAACTAGGGCAGAGACAGCTAGAGTTGCATAGACTGAACTGAAAGAGATCAAGAAGGCTAAATCAGGATGCAGTAACCAGCTGACGGACATTGCAGACGACATGTGTTGTAATGAGCACTGGGTATTATATAAGACTGATGAATCACAGACCTGTACCCCTGAAACAAATACATTATGCTAATTAACTGAAATTTAAATTAAAAAAAAAATCTTAGGGCGCCTGGGTGGCTTAGTTGGTTAAGCAACTGCCTTCAGCTCAGGTCATGATCCTGGAGTCCTGGGATCAAGTCCCGCATCAGGCTCCCTGCTCAGCGGGGAGTCTGCTTCTCCCTCTGACCCTCTTCCCTCTCGTGCTATCTCTCATTCTCTCTCTCTCAAATAAATAAAATCTTAAAAAAAAAAATCTC